>NC_050449.1:64231964-64324464 GCF_903995425.1 Onychomys torridus | reverse complement strand
CAAAAAGGACTTCAATACTTGAACACACAGGGGCTGGGATACTTTCCAAAATTTGTCATAACTGTCTAATCATAATTCTGTGCAAGCATATTCTTTATGTGTCTGAACTAACTGTGCAATATTCAACATGTTCAATAATTAATTCAAGTAGACATACCTGGTTCTGAGGGACTAGGTACTGCTTTGTGAATAAGATAAACTCTTACTGATATTGTTAAAAGGTTGAAAAAATAGGTAAGTGATCTAGCCACAATTCATATGACTGGCACATTTTACAGATGTGGCTACAGTTAGCTATAATCCTAAGTCTTCATACAAATATATAAGAGATCATTTGTAAAATTAAATGCAAGTTACTTTTTATCCCCAAAATAATAATCTGTACATAGATGCATATCCTTTTGAAGTTGTTATGATATAATCAGTATTTCAACTTGTTTTGTTTTGTTTTGTATTTTTGAGACAAGGTCTTATTATGTAGACTACACTGTTCTAGAACATGAGAGCTTCCTACCTGAACCTCTCAAGTACTGGAGAGGGATTACAGTCATGCACCATCATACCTGGTTTTTAGTATTCCTTACAAGACTAGAAATATATCTAGTAAGAAATATGTAATTTCTTACACAACTTCATCACTTTGTATTTCCTACTTCAAAGAAAAGGAGAAGTAACACCATCAAACTATCACCTCAAAAGGAAGTTTTCCCACTCTAAGTTTCTGTAGTATTATATCTCTAAAACACCATATAGAAGTTTTCCTTTTTCACAATGACTTCTTCACACCCTACTGTTCTTATTCTATATTTATGTTTTATCTATAATCCAGGGCTTAAATTAGGTTACCTTTAACCAGCAATCAAATTATTTTTTGGATGACTACATACCTGCATTGGTACTCATGCAATAACTCTTTCTCACTCACATACACATAAAAGAACAAGGAATTTGGTTTGTCAAATATAAAATATATAATTTATCTAATAAGAATCTACCTATACAACAATGTGACATCCAAACCAAAGGCAGCTAACTGAAATTGCATGTTCTGCTAGTGAGTAATATAATAGTAAGTATATTTGGAAACACAGTAGTAAATTTATTTTGAGAGGTTGCTAAAGTTAAAAAGGTTAATGACATTATTATTTGATGGTGCTAATAAAGAATGAGTATTTTTTTTTAAACATCAGAACAACAACCATACAACACAGGCTCTTAAAGATTTATTTATTTATTATGTACACAGAAGAAGGTGCCAGATCTCATTATAGATGGTTGTGAGCCACCATGTGGGTGCTGGGAATTGAACTCAGGACCTCTAGAAGAGCAGTCAGTGCTCTTAACCTCTGAGCCATCTCTCCAGCCCCCAAAATGAGTAATTTTAATAATATCTAAAACTGAGTCATAAAAAATTATTTAGTGTGGTAAACATCTTCAAATTAATCTTTTGATTAATCTATTAATATCTTTCCAAAGCACCTAGATCATATGTGTAATACACCAAATAATACTAAATAACAAGGTGCTCGCCTGAAGAAAAAACAACACATAAATAGCAAATAAGCTGAAGAGACAGATCAGTGATTAAGAGCACTGGCTGCTCTTGCACAGAACCCAGACTAGTGTCCAGCACCACACCGCAGTACACAAACACCTGTAACCCCAGGTCCAGGGGATCTGATGCCCAGGTCTGGCCTTCATGGGTACCAGGCACATACATGGTGCACAAACATAGAAATAGGCCAAATACTCATATACATAAAATAATGTTTAAGAAGAAAAGAAAAATAGGCAAGAAATACATGGAAAAGAAGAGAGCACAAACAGGGAGGAATTTAAAAGTTCAAAAAGAATAGGAAAGGATATCTAAGAGGCAGAAGTTGAATTACACATTAAAAGATGATCAGAATGGAAGATAAACGTCACAAAGAACAAAGTGTATATGCACCTCAGGTACTCAGAAGACCATTCAGGCTAAAAAAGACACTTGAAGCTACCTTAGACTAATAGGCTATGACTAATTTACAGAAAAAGTTCAATGGCAAATTTTAAAATGCTAAAACTTGTTAATGGAAAGCTTCAAAGCACTCAAGCTGTAAGCTGACATGAAAAAGGAAACATTTCGGGGCTGATAAGAGTGTCAGCAGGTGCAAGGCTCTGGGTCCTACATCCAGCACCACAAAAGAGAGTATGAAGGCATTTAGGGAAGAGCCACACTGTAGCCATATACAGAATAATATTAATGAGAACAGGTTGGAAGAGTAGCATCTACTAGGAAGTAATGCAAGCCTCAATCAAGGTTATGCTTGTACAGTAAGTTCCAAGTATAATTATAGCAAGCAATATAGAATGCCTGACCAAGAGCACAAAGGGGAGAAAGTGAAGGTTTTAGTCATCCAGGTCTAGTTAAAATCTATCTGTGTAAGTTATTTCCTGAGTCTATGTTTCCTCCTCTGACAGTTACCTTTGTCTGAGTGTGTGTTGGTTATTTTCTACTATCAACTTGCCACAACTGAGAACACCGCAGAGGAGAACCTCAGTTAAGGAAATGACTAAATGAGATTGGCCTGTGGGCATGTCTGTGGGGAACTGTCTGGATTATACATTGATATAAGATATCCCACCCCACTGTGGTGATACTACCCCAGGCAGGTATTCCTGAACTATCTAAGGAAAGTAGCAGAGTGTAAACCAGCCTACAAGCCACCCAGCGAGCAGCATCCTCTCCATTCCAGCTGTACACTGGGCTAGGAAGTGAGTTCCTTGGTTGGAGGCAAGGGTGTGTGGAGTACCAAGCAGGCCTCCCTGCTCTGACGTCCCTCAGTGACACACTTGGGGAGGGGGAGGGGGACTATACTAAGCAGTGTTCAGAAGACTAATGATAAATACACATGAAGGGCATTTGGATGACTCGGCAGATAAAGGCAACTTCTGTGGAAGGCTGACAGCCTGATGCCTGGATCCTACATAAAGGTGGAGGAAGAGAAACTATGCCACAAAGTTGTCTTCTGACCACTGCGTGTGCACTATTCATGTATACACTCATGCATACACAGCAACAATAAAAGTTTTTCAATAAAATGCAAATAAAGCACTGAGAATAGAAAAGGTATTTAATAATTAATTTTCTCTTTCTCCCTTAGCTCTCCTTTCTGTATACCTTCACAATTCTGTTTGAGAACTGAACAGTATAGCAGGTAATCTGTCTACTGGCTGTTATTCAGAACTAATAAAACTGAGTTAATAAAAGATTAAGTAACTTATTCAATAGCAAACAATTAGCTACTTTGTCTGTTGGTACCAAAAAAGCTACATTAAACACAAAACATATAAAAAGTGGAAAGATAAACACAAGATCTTTTTTTAAAAATGTATCATTCTATTATCAAATCTGACTCATTGTAGGGAACAGGGGGCCATAAGGGCTAGCTTATGTTTAGACAACATGGTGCTGAAATGGATATCTAGTGTGAGTTAGCTAAAACATAGCTGATACCCAACATCTGAGGGGCTATGAGTTGGCACAAAATAGCTGACACCAGATATTCAGGAACCCCAAAAGTAAACACTGATGTCATCTGTTATATAACTATTCCTATCAGAGTGCCTTTCGTGTGCTAGATGGTCTTAAGATCACAGGCTTCTCTTTCATCAGCCTGCCTGTGTGTCTGCCACTGTCCCTACCTCTGTGCAGTCTATGTGCAAGGTCAGAGTATGTGTATGCACATGTGTGTCCCTTGTGAGCCAACTCCTGGGTACTTGCCAGCATCTTGCTACTAGCCACTTGTATGCTAGTGAATAAAGGGTGTCTTGCCTGTCTATAATTCCTTCCATTTTCTGTAACCGCCTACCTCCATCTTTGGACCAAGATTGGACCTCACATTCACAATTCAAAAATATTTACATATGACTTTATATATAATAGGGCAATCCATTTTAAAAAAATGTTTAAATGTATTTACCAAATTCCAGTGGAGGACGAATTTTCAAATGGGAAGCTTTCCATTAAGAAAAAAAAGTTCCTTCCTTTAGCAAACTGAATCAAGACTTCAGATACTGTCAGCAATAAATTTACTCACCTTCCATGGGCATGGAAATCTAGAAGTAAAAACTGGTCCTCGTGTGAGACTGCTCGTTTGGCACGCTGGTGTTTTTGGTGTAATGAATCCACATTGTAAGATAATCCTTCATAATGTCTAATATATTTATTTAGAGGATTTCCATACTGACCTATAAAAACAAGCAAATAGGTAACAGTCTGAATTAGTATCATCTTGAAGGCCCCTTCTAGTTCTAACTAATTAGGGCTAACCCATCCATTATTTTCAAATACATATGAGTAAGTCACACTAACTGTTTCATTAATCCTGACTACTGTGCTGAATCTCCCACTAATATCATCCTCACACAACTTTATTGTAAGGGTGACATTTGCCCGATCCCAGCACTGAGAGGGCAGAGGTAGGCGGATATCTATGTGTCTGACGTCAGCCTGGTCTACAAACTGAGTTCCAAGACAGCCAGGGTTATGAAGAGAAAACCCTTTCTCAAGATAACCCCCCCCAAAAAAAAAACTTATTATAAGGGTGGCGTTATTCACACACAAAAGCTTTTTGAATTTGCTGTAGGTTTGTCTTGGATATGCTTTATCAGGTTGAACAAATTCACATTAATCACATTTTTGATGGTAAAAATTATCACCATAGGAGCCAATTTGTCATCTGTTCCACTCAGTATTTATTATTATTATCAGAGTAAAAAAGAATGAGTGGAAAATAGTATCTCTTCAATTTTCTAGATAAATTAAAAGAAAATTAGTATCATTTCCTTCTTCAAGTTTTGTCAAAATTAACCAATGAAATCATCTTAGCCTAAACTGTTTTGTGGAAACATTTTATCTACAATTTCATTTTATAGTACTTGATAGTACAGAACTTTATAATCCTAGCACTCAGGAGGCAGAGACAGGTGGATTTCTATGAGTTAGAAAATAGCCTGGTCTACAAAACAAGCACCAGGATAGCCAGAACTACACGGTGGGAACTACATAGTAAGAACCTGTCTCAAACACCAACAGCAAGTAGATTTTAAAAAGAAGAGGAGGGGGAGGGGGGAGGGGAGGGGGAGGGGGGGAGGGGGGGAGGCAGCGCGGCAGCTAGTCCTTGGTGAACTTTTAGGCTTTCAGTACTATAAATGTTCTCTCAGTACCGCCTCAGAGGTAACTCACAAATTCTGTTATAGTCCACTTCTTTTTTCACTCCTCATTCTTTCTCATTTATTTTTTATCCATACTCTATTTTAAATACTAGTATTTAGTTTCCAAATAGTGAAGATATTCCAACTATATTTTGATTATTTGATTTGTTGTTTTGTGGAGCTGGGGATCAAGCCCAGAGTCTCACAAATACTAGGCAAGCAGCATCGCTGAGTACATCCCGGACCTATTTCTGTTACTGACTTCTAGCTTAGTTCTTATATAGCCAAAGAATACAGGTTGTGTGACATCCTTTCAAATACTTTGAAATTTCTTTTATAACCCAGAATAAAAATCTCTCCTGAGAAATGTTACATGTACACTTAAATACAACCTTGCATAATCACATTAGAGCAAAACCAAAGGAGAAAATCAAAGGAGAAAAGATCTGCCCAACTAAGATGGAAACAAATGTATAAAAATAATTTGTAACAAATCAGAATCAGTCTTTGATGGCATTGAGGGAGGGATTCTTGCTACTTTTCCTGTGGTTACATAACAGAAGGTCTTGAATTTGCAAAGACAGTTTTTTGAAGTATTTGGGGGGTTAAATGGCATGATAACCATAATTTACACTGAAGTGATTCAAAAAAAGAAAGAAAGAAAGAAAGAAAGAAAGAAAGAAAGAAAGAAAGAAAGAAAGAAAGAAAGAAAGAAAGAAAAGAAAGAAAAAGGATGCAAATTGTTAAGTCAATATCCAGTTCTGGCTAGGATGAAACAAAGACAAACTAAATTTAACAAACTAACCTAACAAAAGAAACTGGACAAAGCAACAAATGAGGTGAGTTCTACAAACGCCCACAACTTCCAAGAAGCAACCTAGACAGCCAGGTTCAGTGAAGTCAAGCATTTAAGTAAGTCCTGTGGGACAGTGGGAAGAGAGCTCTAATACCTGGAATGTTTGATATGTAATGATCTAAATATAAAGAATAAATTATCCCACCACAGAAAAATAAGAACCACCAGAAAGGAGGAGAATAATTATGTTTATTTTTTATTTTTTGAGATAGGCTATCTTTATGTAGCCTTACCTGTCCAGGAACTCGCTAAGCTAGCCTTGAACTCAAAGAGATCTTCCTGCCTCTGTCTCCTGAGCGCAGCGCTGAAATTAAAGGTATATATACAAAATCCATCCAATGCAAGGCGGTGGTGGCGCAAGCCTGTAATCCCAGCACTTGGAAGGCAGAGGCAGGTGGATCTCTGTGAGTTCGAGACCAACCTGGTCTACAGCGCTAGTCCAGGACAGGCTCCAAAGCTACAGAGAAATCCTGTCTCAAAAAAACAAAAACAAAAAACAAAAAACAAAATACATCCAACATAGGTCTAGTAAGTATTCATTTTCATATCACCAAGGGAAATAAAATATATAAAGCACTGGGTATAACCCTCAGATAAGTAACTCCTTAGTAGTTGGGTACAAGTAGTCATAGACTAACAGCTGTTCTAGATCTATCTTAACTAAGCTTAAATAAACAAGGTCTTTCAAATTTAAATAACAAATTGGATTTAACTGATTCCAAGTAGCTTAACTGCCAGAAAAGTCTGAATGTGTTTAAAGATACAATCAAACACCTCCAAATATAAAAATCATAATATTCTTTATACAACAATTACATGCATATAATATGCCTATGTGTGTATGTGTATTCTCCCATAACTAAAACAAAAATCAGTCCTTAGTAACAGAATATTAAGAGATGATGAAGTTTGCAGATGATGTTGTAAAAGCAGTTATTAAAAACAAGCCCCACTAAGTTGGGCAATGGTGGTGAACACCTTTGATCCCAGTACTGGAAGGCAGAGGCAGTCAAATCTCTGAAAGGCCAACCTGGTCTACAGAGCATGTTCCAGTATAACCAGGGTTACAGAGAAAAACCCTGTCTCAACACCTCACACACTAGTTAACCAGGAAAACAAATATTCCGGAGGCGGATAAAAAATAAATCCATAACTCTAAGCCAACACTAAATCAAAAAGAATACACGTAAAAGAAAACTAGATAAAGGCAAATCATAGGCTAATGGTTGAAAACTAGAGGTCAAAATGTTAAAATGAACTGTAGCAAGGAAGCACCAAAACACCCAGAAGAAAAGACACATGCCACACAAGTAAGAATAAAGACACAACTCTGTACACAATCACAAAGTAGGCATCTATGTTTAAAGTTCTACCAAGTCCACGATCCTATAACCAGTTAAATGAAGGGTCCTGAAGGTCAAAACCAAGACTTGTTTGGATATCAAAGCTTCTAATCTTAATACCAGACCTGGACTACTAAAAATATTAGGAGAAATTTTCCAGGCAGAAAAAAATAGTAACAGGGAGATGGAGAGATGGCTGAGCCATTAGGAGGGTTTACTGCTCTTGTAGAAGACTTAAGTCCTAAGCACGCACATGGCAGCTATGTCTGTAGCTCCAGCTCCAGGAAATCCAATACCCTCTTCTAGCCTACAAGGGTACCTGACATGCACATGGTACACAGACATACATGAAGGCAAAATACCCATACACATAAAATAAACAAAATTTAAAATTGTTTTTAAGTATTCATAATAAAAAAACAAACACAAATCAGAGACAACTCAAAATATTCCAATTTGTTCTCTCAGAAATTTAAATATCACCATTTTAATCATTTCCAATAAACTATTAGCCCATCTTTTAATAATCTGTTGCTCCTAAATATCTCCATTTTGAACAAGACAGAGCAAGAAACGAAGACAGAGCAAAAGTAAAAGATCAAGTAACACTCAATTCCAGGTATGAAGAGAACACCTGTATGAAAACAACTTCAAGAAAAAGCATCAGTTAAGAACATACCTAGGGGGTTGGGGATTTAGCTCAGCGGTAGAGCACTTGCCTAGCAAGCGCAAGGCCCTGGGTTCAGTCCTCAGCTATGTAAGTAAGTAAGTAAGTAAGTAAGTAAGTAAGTAAGTAAGTAAATAAATAAGTAAATAAATAAATAAATAAAGAAAGAAAGAAAGAAAGAAAGAAAGAAAGTATTAAAGCAAAAAAAGAACATAACTAGGCCGGGCAGTGGTGGTGCACACCTTTAATCCCAGCAGAGGCAGAGGCAGACAGGTCTCTGTGAGTTCGAGGCCAGCCTGGGCTACAGAGTGAGTTCCAGAAAAGGCGCAAAGCTACACAGAGAAACCTTATCTCGAAAAAACAAAAAACATAACTAGGTCATTTTCAACCAAAGAACAACTCTATGATCCTCTTGCTCACAACCAAGAACTTAGAACAGGGTAGATCTGACTCTGCATTTAAGACCAATAGCTAAAAATGAAAATCTGGAAAACCTACTATTCACCATCTGATCAAATAAATACATAACTTTTTTTTACTATTTGGTTTTTTTGGTTTTTTTTTTTTTTTTTTTTTTTTTTTTTTGTTTTTTGAGACAGGGTTTCTCTGTGTAGCTTTGCGCCTTCCCTGGATCTCGCTTGGTAGACCAGGCTGGCCTCGAACTCACAAAGATACACCTGCCTCTGCCTCCTGAGTGCTGGGATTAAAGGCGTGTGCCACCACCGCCCGGCTTTACTATTTGTTTTTGTTTGATTTTTATTGTTGTTAGTTTTGGGGGCTTTTGTTTGTTTGTGACAGGGTCTCACTGTGTGGGCCTGTCTGGCCTGGAAATCATTTTGTAGATCAGGCTAACTTTGAACTCACAGAGAGGCATGCACCAAACACCTAGCAGTATAAATTCATTAACTCAATGCTGAGACGAGAAATATACTTCTGTGGATGTCTTAATCCTATGAAAATAAATACTTTTCCATTCACAGATTTTGCATTTTCCTACCACCAGAGACCTCACTATCTAAACTGTTTCCAGGACTAGAGCATGGGCACACCTTGGGGAATTGTTAACAGGGTAGATTCTAGAGCACCCCACATCTACTGACACTCCAAATAACCCAGTGTGGTAGGTAATCTTGAATGCTGCCTTGACTGGATTGAGAAACATCCAGATCAATGAAGAACCTGTACTGTGTCTGTGGGCATCTCCAGATACTGTTAGATCATCAGGGCTCTGACATAATCAATGCCCTCAGCCACCAACAGATTTGAAATGTTGAGGAGCCCTATTTTGAGGAAGTCAGTCACTGGGGGCATGCCTTTAAAATGCATATTTCCCTTGACCCCACAGCCTCCTATTACCCCTCCTTGTTTCCTGGATACTATGAAGTGAGAAACTCTGTTCCATTAGAATGTTCAATCTGCCTTACCACAGGCCCAGAAACAAGGGCAGCATTGGCCTATGGACTGGAACCTCTGAAACCATAACCCAAAAGCTGCCATTTCTTCCTTAAGCTGATTTTTCTCAGGCATCTGTCACAGTTCGAGGCCAACCTGGGCTACAGAGTGAGTTCCAGGAAAGGTGCAAAGCTACACAGAGAAACCCTGTCTTGAAAAACCTAAATAAATGAATGGATGGATGGATGGATGGATGGATGGATGGATGGATGAATGATGCAGGGGTCCATATCCTAAAACCCAAAAGCTAGTTTTCAGACAATATCTGTTTTTAACACAGGTAAAATCATCAATTTACTTGTTTTTTATCACTACTTTTATGCAACAGAGCTTGTCATCCTAGCACTCAGGAGGCTGAGGCAGGTGGAGCATTACAGAATGTTACAGAAGTCATTAAAGACACTTAAGTTTCTTGAGTGTTGACTTAACTACAATGCATCCTTTTTTCTGCTGCAATAAGCACACTAACCTGAGATCAATAGACCTCTGTGATAGTTAATCTTAGCGTCTTCCTGACTAGATTAACAAACACCTAGAGATAGGGCAGGAGAGATTGCTCAGAGGTTAAAGAACACTGGCTGTTCTTTCCAGAGGACTAGGGTGTGACTCCTAACACCCAGATGGTGGCTCACAACTGTCTTTAACTTCAGTTCTAGGGGATCTGATGCCCTCTTCTGACCTCCAGAGATACCAAGCATCCATAGGGTACACAGATAAACATGTAGTCAAATATTCATACACATGTAAGATATACTTCTTTTTTAATTTAATTTAAAAAAATAACCTAGAGAGCTGCCAAATTTCTGGGTGTCTAGGAGATAGCCGTTTGAGTCAGGAATGTGAGTGTGGAAGACAGAAACTGATCCAATCACGTGGGTGAACATCACCAAATCACCAATTGTTCATAATCATTTTCTCCTTTTCTCTCTGGGATGGCATACCATGAAACTTCTCAGCCTCTATAACCACAAGCCAATTCCTCTAATAAACTCCCACTAAGCCATCCAGATCGATATACCTGTCTCTTATTGGTTTTCTCTGTCTCGAGACCCTTTGGAGAAAACTTATAAACTCCATGATTATACACGAAACTTATGAAAGTACTTTTTACTTTATTTTCTGACACTGTTTCTGTTTCTTATATTTAAATCTGTCCCTCATCTACTATAACCTTATCTGTTTTTAACTTACTATATTATACTAATTAGGATCACCCCAAACCATTCACCAAAAAAGAAACAAGGGCATTTTCACTTTTCCCTCAACTTTAGTAAGAATACCTTTAATTCATTGCATATTCATAAAATCATGCTAATGCTTTCCTCTTGTTTCTATTTTAAAAATCTAGTATTTTAAAATTCATATGAAAATCTGGCTAGAAGACACAAAAAATTTTTTTAGAGCTCCACATTTTATATCTTAAGAAGGAAAATTAAAATCCCAAAACTACAAAGGGCTATTTTATTTTTTTTTTTTTTTTTAGTATTAGAGTTGTAGGACTTTGGGGTTTTGGGGTTTTTGTTTTGTTTTGTTTGTTTGTTTTTAATGAACACTGACAGCTTACTATATATATGGGGGGAAAGATTATCTTGATTAGGTAAAGTTTTTGTTTAATTAAATGTTTGTGAGCCGGGCGATGGTGGCGCACGCCTGTAATCCCATCACTTGGGAGGCAGAGGCAGGTGGATCTCTGTGAGTTCGAGGTCAGCCTGGTCTACACAGCTAGTCCAGGACAGGCTCCAACGCTACAGAGAAACCCTGTCTCGAAAAAAAAAAAAAAATGTTTGTGATAGGAAAGGTGACTCAGCATGTAAAGCTGCTTGCTACCAACCCTGGTGACCCGAGTTCAATCACTAAATCCCATGAGGTAGAAAAAGAAAAACAACTCTCAAATGGTATCCTCTGACCTCTACACACACCATGGCAGGTTCATGCTGCCATTCCACATCCACCAAAAAATAAATAAACAAATGTAATTTAAAATAAATCTATCAATTAGCACTTGATTTAAAAATAGGTAAGTAAAATAAATGTTAAAGCAAGCTTGTTAACTTTACATCATGGTTACAAAAAAAATAAAACAAGACAAAAAGAAAATTGAGATAACAACTTAAGGGAGAAAACACTTATTTTGACACAATTTCAGAGGTTTTGACCTACCATGGCAGAGATAGTTGGCAAAACAAAGCAGCTCACATCAGCGGCCAGGAAGCAGTGTTGTGGGATATTTGTACATTGTGTGAAGATTATATTGCTATGATGGTTTATTAAAGAGCTGAGTGGTTGATAGCTAGGCAGGAGGCATAGGCAGGACTTCCAGTGAGAGAAAGAAAGTGGGTAATCGAGCGGCAGGAGACGCCAGGAAACGAGAGGAAACAGGAGGTGCAAGAGGGAAGAGAGGCAATGCCATGAAATAGAACATAGAGTAATATAAATGGGCTAATTTAAGTTATAAGAGCTAGTTAGGAACAATCCTAAACTATAGGCCAAGCTTTCATAACTAATAAGAAGTCTCCATGTCATTATTTGGGAGCTGGTTGGTGGGACAGAGAAAGACTCATTATAGCAGAATGTTCCCTTCTTATTTTCCTTTTATTTCACCCAGGCCCCAACCAATTGAATAGTAGTATCTCCCATATTCAGAGCAGGGACTGCCACCCCCAAATACCCAGTTAATCCTCTCCAGACTACTAATCTAGGCATCAAGATGGTGATCAAGGTTAACTATCACAATAATGGTACTTATAAGTTGAATGTAATGATAATTAAAATTTAATGAGCACTTGCTATTTACCAGGCTATGCACTGCTCTGAACTTTTCTATTTGATCCACCAAATGGGTCTATTAATTAAAAACTATTCAGCACTGTTAAAGAAACGGGTGGTTTAGGAGATATGTAACAAGCCCAAAGGCATGGAGCAAATCAGGAGCATTATGAGGGAGGTAAGTGAGGTATCAATGAGCTCAAGATAGCATGTAACAGTTTTATTATCTTCATAAAGTCAAGTACTATTCATGATGAGACTGCAAAAAACTGAAATGAAAACACATCAGTGACAGGGCCTTCAAAACTAACATCTACCTTTAAGATATATTTTTAAGCCCACATATAATGAAATACTAAAGAGGAATGGAATGTACTTTTTATAGATCAAAAATATGTGTATACCCTTGATTTCCACAGCTAGTAATTGAAATTGGCATGGTTTACTCCACAGGCACCTGGGCCAGTCTCCAACCTTTGCAGCACTTACCTCAGTCAGACACCACAGAATTGCCTGTTTCCACATGCAGAGTCTGAAGTGACTCAACTGAGCTCTGTTCTTATACTTCAGCAACTGGTCAGGAACTCAGAAGGTAAGGAGAACACAGGCTGCCCTCAGGTCTCACAGACACATGTTACATACTCCCCTGCCTCTATCTAAACAGAGCACAGCCTCTAGCCCTCTCACTTTTGCATCCAGCCCTCCATGGCATAGCTGTTGATTTCCCCAATACCAAGGTGCCAACTGTCTATTCCAATTCCTTGCCATCTACTCTAGTCCTTATTCTTGTCACCTGCTACTCTTCCAGTTCAGGTTATATCAGTCTATAGATGCCTTGGGACTAACAATATTAGCCTTCCTATAATATCAATCTAATCAAGAGAAATCATGAATCAGGCAAAGCAACACCATACTCAAATAGAAATCCAAGATTCTGTGTTTCTTAAAAATCATCTTGTAAAATCCTCCTCGGGAAAACTGTTCCCATAAATACTAAAGTATTTCCCTATCTGATTTTATTTGATCTCTATACTTCTCACACAATACTACCTACTTAGAGTAAAATTCCATACTTTAAAACAGTAACAAACCCCAGCCAGGCAGTATGGCGCACACCTTTGATCCTAGCTCTTGGGAAACAGAGGAAGGCAGATCTCTCTGTGAGTTCAAGGTCAACCTGGTGACAGAGAGGGTTCCAGGACAACCTGAGCTACATAGAAAAACTCTGTTTTGGAAAAAAACAACAAAATAAACAAACAGTAACAAACCTCTCTCTCCACTTTTATCATCAGGTAACTCCCAGAAGCAAGCAGCATGTACCATAATTACCATCAAAATAGGTGAAAATATTAACAGTGCTGCCTTTCTAATGTTATCTTTGTTTGTTTGTTTGTTTGTTTGTTTGTGATGGGGGTCTTAACACAGGGACCTCATGGATGCTGGGGCAAGCACATTATCTGAGCTGCACTTTCAGCCCTTCTAGATAGAGCCAGAAACGCAACCTAAAAGAAATTAGGAGAAAACTTTCCAAAAGATGTACACTAATGTCAAAACTTCATCAAGTAAAGCATGTCTGCTCAGTTCAGAACCTAAGTCTCCAGGGAGAATTCTAATTTATAGGTGCCTATAGCTAACATAACAGTAGCTTTCTTTACATGCCTAGAGAGAAAGAAAGAAACTTGCTGCAAAGAAATTTGGAACTCCAAAAGCTAAAAACGTGCCAAACACAGCAAGGTTCAAAAGTACCTCAACAACAAATCCATGACAAATAACTGACCTCCTTTTCGGTTCTATTCCTACCCTCCTACTATCTATCCTTTACACAACAGAATAATGATATTCAGTAAAAGTGTAAGCATGTTAACCTTCCAGACTCAAAGTCTAAACAACAGCTGGCAAAGCTGAGTGTGACCCTTACAAGAGGCTGCACTCCCCGCGCCCAGCTCCTATCCTCATCTTGTCCTCCCCCAGTTTTCTATGTGCAATATCTCTATCCATCCCCTTTCTACCAACCTGAGTTCTCTGAGCACCCTAAGTGTACATTCCCATCACTCACACTCTAATGTCCTACTTTGGTATTCCTTATGAGATCTCAAACATGAACCACCCACCACCATTAGAATACAGAGTCACAAGTTAAACAGGCACTTTGCTCACTCATGGATCCTCAGCATCTGGACAACTGTCGGTGTAGGCATGGTCATGCAGACCTTTAATCCTAGCACGTGGGAGGCAGAGAAAGGAGGACCTCTGTGAGTTTGAAGTCAGCCTGGTCTACATAGTAAGTGTTGGTTAGCCAGAGATATATAATGAGACTCTATCTCCAAAAAAGGAAAAGGTGATCAATAAACACCAATATAAATAATTAATGAATAAGTCTATTCAAATGTTCCATGGAAAGGTAAACTATATTTTAGAAATTAAGAGCCATAAACTAATCAATGGAAAACATGTGAACCTATGAACCTAAGTATCAGAATTCCTAACAAGCCTGGCAGTGGAATAAAATTTATTTCTATAAAAATTTCTATATCAGGGGTTGGGGAATTAGCTCAGTGGTAGAGCACTTGCCTAGTAAGCACAAGGCCCTGGGTTCAATCTTCAGCTCTGGCAAAAAACAAAAAACAAAAAACACACTTCTATATCTATTTGCAAGATAAGGGAAAGATTATCTTACTGCTGCCATGAATATATTTCAGGAAATTTCCATGCAAAATACCCATGCAGCTTTCACAACTTTTTGAAGTACCTATTTCACTATTCCTCAGTTTTCCCATTTGAAAAAGGTATAAGATACCAGTACCTATACTTAAAAGTGACATATGGATTAAATGCATGTGTGTATAAAGTGTCTAGAACTACCTAAGGATATAATAAGTTACTGTTAAAAACCACTGCTGGACATGGTGCAGATACCTATAATCCCAGCATAAAGAAGGCTAGGGAGGAAGATGAGTCTAAGAACAAGAGTTAGGCTTTTAGGTTACTTTTTGCAGTGAACTAATATATGGTTGAAAATGCTTCCAGGGACTGGAGAGATGCTCAGCAGTTAAAGAGCACTAGTTGCTCTTTCAGAAGATCCAGGTTCAATTCCAAGCACCTACAATGGCAACTCACAAGTGTCTGTAACTCCAGTTGCATGTGGTCTGACACTTTCTGGCCTCCATGAGGAGACACACAAGAAGTGCACAAACAGACATGCCACTAAAGCACCTATATACATAAAATAAAATATACTTTGGGATGGCAAGACACAGTTGTTTTCAAAAAGCAACTTAGTTCTTACAGAAACAATTCTAACTCACACTACCTCTTTAATTAAAAGAGCATGTAAAAGTACTTAATGAACAAGATGAATGAATACTCTAGCAAAAATGGCAATCCCGTTCTATTTTAAAGTTGATTACATTATAGCTGAAGCACAGCTCTGTGGCAAAGTGCTTAGCTAGCACCTGAAGTCTTAGGTTTGATCCTGAGCACCACTTAAAATGTTAAGGGGGTCAATGAAAGAAAAAGGACAAATGTGAATCTCTGGAGGCTTTTTCCCCAATACACACTCTCAGAAATTTGGGGATTCTTACATAATTTGTAAAATGAAGAAATTATTGACTTCATGATTCATTTATTCATTCAACATACATACTGGGTACACTTAATAGTGGGTACGCTAGGCTTTATTTTAGGTGCTGAGAATACAAACATTAAAAAGTCACAATAAGTAGCTACTGGTCTTGAGGAGCTTTACTCTCAGACGATGAACAATAAACAAAGCTATAAAAGTTGTTAATGAAAGAAAGGTACAGGAAAATGGTGGCTAGAGAAGCCCAAGGAAGGAGCTGATATTTTTATAGAAGGTAATCTGGATGATTAACATATAAAAAAGACTCAACAGAGAACAAACCACAATAATGTGGCTGTCCATACCACTACTGAACTAAATACTTCAAAACTATTAAGATTTTATTGCTTCTTTTTTTTTAAGTTTCCAAAATAACAGAGAGCTCATAATAGAACCATATACAGAAATATGTGTTTCATGCAAAGGACCAGAAAGCACAAAGGCCCTCATACAGGAGCAAATTTAGCCAGAACAGAAATGAACAAGAGATGCAAAGGCACCCATACAGGTTTTTACAAACTTGACTTTTACTTACAATGGTGAATTACTTGATAGGTGTGTTATTGTTTATTCAATTGAGATATTTTTAATTGAGGTAAAATTCACACAATAAAGTCCTGACTTTAGCCACTGTGAAGTACACAAACTGTTACTGGCTGGTTCTGACCACGCACTGGATGGTCACTCAGTGCTAAGCTGAAAAGAGACTGAGTGGGATGGATGCAGGGAGAAGAGTGGGCACTATAGACAGGACCTGAAGAAAGATGACTCTAACCTGAATCAGAAAGGGCACAAGTAGTGAACTGGTGACTGAAATCAATTACTCAGGAGTACAAGTACAAAGCTTGCCTGGGCTACAGAGAAAGTAACTACTAAATACCAACAAAGAAAGTATGTCTTCTAAAAGCTTGCTGCTATTTTAACACTGGATTTATAGTCCACAATGAAAATCTTCCCCTGCCTTAAACTCCTTAAATATAACAAGCAGATCTGTACAAAATGAACAATCTCCTAAAGACTAGGAGTAAAACCAAAAAGCCCAGAGCTAGAGAGTATCTCTTTTCATTACTGATGCATGAATAACAGGGAAGTTAGCAGGAAGAGCTCAGAAGACCCCAACCCATGGCCAGGAGTATAGCTCAATGGCAGAAAATGTGTCAAACATCCACAGAGCCTGGGGGTTGATGCCCAACATTGAAAAAGAAATAAAAAGAAAAAAGTTGCCAACCCAACTCCTTTTATCTCCAAACACAGAGACTACAACTAAAGGTGTTCCCATGCAATGTTTCCTGACAATGGCAAAAATAACACACATTTAACCTAGAGTGCTGAACGAAATGTTCCTTATCTGAGGTCAGTGGAAAGTGACAGTTTCCAGTGAAGGAACGTTTCTAGACAACCCAAGTTTTTCCATGTGCCATATATCTTTCCACTTGAACTATTACTAACTTCTCTCCATGGTTTAACATCTTGATCAGGCTCATTCTTATCAACATCTTCACCAGGGGAGGCCAAAATGATGTAATAATTTCAGGGCTATTTCACTGCAGCACTGTGTCTACATTAAATCACTCACTCTGCACTCTGGTTGTCAGGTAGGTTATCTTTCTCTCCTACTTTATTTCACCTACACATTCCAGCAGCAGTTTGCCTTCTTGACCTTTGTTGTGTATTTCAGAAATCTGACCTTGTACAAAATATACAATAAAATGCACACAGTGCCTAACACTTTACAGGCCCAGTGGAAATTTTGAACATTCCCACATTTAACACATACACAAAGGATGGTGAGAAGACACTTGCCACCACGCCTGAGGAACTAAGATCAACCACTGAGCCACACAGGGTAGAAGGAGAGAACAATCTCCCCTATAAGTAATCCTCTGACCTCCACACATCTGCCATGGCATGCACGCAAATAAATGAATGAATGTTAAAAACACCCTCTACCCCAATTACAGAAGTGTACTGTGGAAAACACATTTAAACAGTCTCTCTCAGCCAAGAGATTCTCTTTGTGCTCAACCTTTGAAAAATGAGTATGCTAGGGCTTGGAGATATAATTCAATAGTGGAGTACTTGCCTAGCATGTGTGAGGAGGTCCTGGGTTCAATCAAACCACTGTGAAACATTATGAAAACAAGTTAAATAAACCAAGAGTGATAGTGCACATCTATAATCCTAGCTACTAGCTTAGAGATGGTGGGTTAACAGCATCACTTTTGGACCAATAGCAACATTACTTAATAAACATTTTTTCCTATCTATAATTGTTTAAAAAGTGATTATACAAGCTTAAGAATGGGAGCTAGGCTTTGGTGGCATATGCCTTTAATCCCAGCACTTGGGAGGCAGAAGCAGGGTGATCTCTGAGTTTGAGACCAGTATGGTCTACAGAGTGAGATCCATGACAGCCAAGGCTACACAGAGAAAGTCTGTCTCGAAAAACAGAAAAGGAAAGAAGGAAGGAAGGAGAGGGAAGGGAGGGAAGGAAGGAATAAAGGGAGAGGGGGGAGAGAGAAATGTAAGGATTCTGTCCGGCACAGGCAGGCAAATCTCTGTGAGTTCAAGGCCAGCCTGGGCTACAAAGTGAGTTCCAGGACAGGCTCCAAAGCTACACAGAGAAACCCTATCTCAAGGGGGAAAAAGAAAACAGAAAAAAAAAAAAGAAAAAAGGAATCTGTCCTTATTACGTCATCAGCTTGCGACTGTGTCGTCCGTCGTCGTCCCCCCCCCCCGTCGCCCCCCCCCCCCGCACCCCCAATAAAGCTCTAAAAAGCTAACTGGCTTGTGATTCTTCTGCCACTGCAGTATCTTCCAACTTAATAGAAAACTCAATTACAACACATGAAAAGGTAGATAAAGGACAAACTAAAACTGGCACACCTCTAATGCCTCAAAAGAGCTACCTGCAATCAAGTTATTTCCAACACTTTTCACTTACATTAGTTTCAAAATTTGATACTACATTTCTTAAGTTACTTCTCACTGTTGTGGCCTGGCAGTCTAGTCCACCAAGGAGAGGAGGATATGGTGCAGGTCGACACAGCTGGTCGGTCACATGACATCCATAGTCTGGAAGCAGAGAGGAGTTCTGGTGCTCAACCTCATTTCTGGTGTTTTGTTTTGTTGTGTTCCCTTTACACTGAGGCCAGGACCCCAATCCATTCGCTGGCACCAGTCACATTCAAGGTAGTTCTTCCCCTTTCGCTAAACCTCTATGGACACCTCCAGAGTTATGTGTCCCAGCTGATTCCAAATTCAGTCAAGTTGACAACTGAAGTCAACAATGTGATTTCAAGAACATTTCCCAACATAACAGCAGATTTTCTTTCTTTTCAAACCATCACCTGTACCTCAAGGAACACCCTTGACCAATGTTCTTTATGCTGATGTATATTCACTCTGATCCTGAAATACTGCACAGCACTTACAAAACTGTTCTCTTGTATTACAAAAGTAGCCTTCTAGGAACTATGTTCTATATTTCAGCAATATAACGAAGCATTTTAATGCACTTAGAGACAAACCATTTCTACATTATGACTTCAAATTGAAACCAGTATCCATTTCTTCACTAGAAACCAGTCAAATAATCTCGAATCAGCTATCTACACCTCACAGTTACAAGTGAAAGTTCAAGATAATAGAGTGAGTACATTTATATTAAAAAGTATATTTCAACACATCCATTTTTAAATAAGCTAGACTCTTATAAATAAAATAATAAAGCCTGCTGGATCAGAAGTGAAACTAAGTAACCCTTTCACAAATTACAAACTAAATCAATCACACAGGGCACAGAACATGAATGATTAAAATCCACTGATGATTCTATTTCTACCATTCACTTAAGAAATAAAGTTTGAAAATTCCAAAATGGAACCATGTATATCATTAGATTTGTATGCTTATATCTGATTTTTTCATATACTTTCAAATAAATACCACCAGTACAAATGATAATCTACATAACGACTGTAGTTTTTCTTTCTTTCTTTTTTTTTTTTTTTTTTTTTGTTTTTCGAGACAAGGTTTCTCTGTGTAGTTTTGTGCCTTTCCTGGAACTCACTTGGTAGCCCAGGCTGGCCTTGAACTCACAAAGATCCGCCTGCCTCTGCCTCCTAGTGCTGGGATTAAAGGCGTGCACCACCACCGCCCTGCAAGACTGTAGTTTTCAACCTACAGACATTATTCTCCCACACAGACACAAGGAGTTCCAGCCACCATTCCCATTGTTGCTATACGTCTGTCTTGGATTTCACTCTAACCCTATACCCATGTCGCCTCCATGCCTCACCGGAATTCCACCCGTGTCACACCTGGCTGGGAATTACTATTCTATAGCTTACTTTATATTTGAAGGATAAAGACTCTTGGATTACTAAGTACAAATGTACTACTGTATGGGTAAAATCAGATTTTATAGGTCACCAGGGAAATTAAACATTTTGACAAAATAAAGTTAAAATTTATAAGCACAAATAACTATCTACCTTCAAGGCTGGTAACCAAATTGTTCCAGATTTAAAAACCTAATATTTATTACTGTCCATTTGGAATTCTGATAACATACTGTATTAATTGGAGGGGGTACTCTCTAATGTACTATAAGGATATTCAGTTTTAACAAAAATCAAGACATTTAGCTTTATATAATGAAGCTACTTCTATAACACAATTCAAAGGCTGTTTCGCCAGACTACAACCCTGCTTAATGAAAACGGCTATGTAACATGCACTCAAAAATCTAGTCCATTCAGCAAGCAACGTTGTTAACAATTCTGTGTTTCTTTAAACTTTCTCAAATATTGTGTGTATGATATGTGTGTGTGTGTGTATATATGGGGGGTGTGTGTGAATGCAGGTGCACATTAATGTGCCATGGTGGATATTAGAAGATAATTTTTGGGAGTTGGTTACCTGTTTTCACTGTGGTTCCAGAACACAGCCTGTCAGGCTTTTTTTTAATAACCTGCCATCAGCCATAATTCTGCAGTTTAAATCAAGCATTTATTATAAATCTTGATGTCAGCTACACTTTGTGTTAGGTCCTAAAACATATAAACTAAGAATAAAATCACAGGAACAGGTAGATCACTCAGTTGATAAAGTGTTGGCCACACTAACATGAGAACCCCAAAATACATGTAAAAAGCCTGATGTGGTGGAACATGCTTGTAATCTAAGTGTTGGAGAGGCGGAGATAAGCAAATCCCTGAGATTCATTGGCTGGACAGCCTACTCAGTAAACCCCAAGTCCCAATGAGGTTTTACACACACACACACACACACACACACACACACACACTCTCTCTCTCTCTCTCTCTCTCTCTCTCTCTCTCTCACCTATATTCTGTATATGACAGAAAACACTCAACATGTATTTGAGTCTGGCTATTCATTTAATATAACAATTTCTAGTTCTATCCATTTTCCTGCAAATTTGGTTATTCTTTATGGCTGAATCAAACTCCACTGTGTATAAATACATTTCTTGGTTTGGGTTTTGGTTTTCAAGACAGGATTTCTGTGTAGCCCTGGCTGTCCTGGAACTTGCTCTGTAACCCAGGCTGGTCTCAAACTCTCAAAGAGCTGTCTATTTTTGCCTCCCGAGTGCTGGGATTAAAGGCATGTACCACCTCCCCCTGGCAGTATCACATTTCTTTATACATGGTCTTCTAGGCTGATGTACTCTACTATTCCAAAAACTCAATCGAAAGTTCAAGTGTCTGCATGACTATGTGTCTCTTATCAGCATCAATGTAAGCAAAGACATGGAAAGACTTTTGCTCCACAATAGTATACAACAATAGTATACAACAATACGACAATCTTGTTTTCCCCAACTTGTTTCTGAAGTAGAAAGTTCATAGTCCAAACTTGCTTTAATCAAACTACTCCTTAATCAAGAGTACCAAAGACGTCTAAAATTCTAGAGGCTAATTCTAAATGAACAACAAAAATGGAGGCTAGAGACAGTTCAAAAATGGATCAGCAATTAAGAGTACTAGATGCTCTTACAGAAGACCTGGGTTCAGTCGCCAGCACCCACCAGATGGCTCACAACCATCTATAACTCTAGTCACAGGAGATTTGATGTCCTCTTCTGGCCTTCACAGGCACCAGACACACACATGGTGCACACACGTACATGCAGACAAAACACTTACACATATAAAATAAAAATAAACCACTTCTTAAAATGTGTTAGTGTATCTTCAAAGCTAACCACTGCCCTCTGTCCCAAATTCATTAGACCCTATCATCCAACTCACTAGAACATTCTTCACCAATCACCAGCCACAGAAAATTGAAGAGTAGTACAAACTTTTAAGCAGTCCCAGGAAGAAGCACAGTAGTATCTAGTCCCAGACTGATATTCAACCCAACCTTCTATCTAGAATCAAACCCTCAAGACAATTTCAACTTCAAAGACTAAAATCCTCAATGGTTTACAAAGCCACTCTCCAATGTAAAAGCTCCTAAGATCTCAAATCAACAGTAGGCCCTCAGTTCATTTTGTTAGCTTAACATTAAACATTTGCCAAGTTCTACCAGTGCTACTTCTCCTCTCCCCCCCCCCCCTCTCTCTTTCTGTGCGTGTGTGCATGTGTTGGGGGACAATATATGAGAATGTCAGAGGGCAACTTATGGGAATTGGTACATTCCTTCTATCATGTAAGTCTCAAGGATCAAACTCAGGTTGTCAGGTTTAGTGGCAAGTACCTTTACCTGCTGAGCCACCTTGCCAGCCCTCAAAACTTTTTAAATCTTTATTTTACAATAACTAACCTGAAACTAGGCCACACAATTCATGAAGCAGCTAACTTACTCCTAATTGTATCACATCCCAATCACTCAACATGGATACCAACTTTATTCCATAGTATTCTGCCTCCTAGTAATGGCCCAGAATATGAATAATGCAAGTCCAGGTCATTATGGCCTAGTTAGCAAGGGCCTTCCTGCCATTTAAAACTCAAAGATCAGACTGTTTTCCCCAACTAGTCTTTGAAATGGTAAGCTCACAATTTGTATATAACCAAGTGTACCAGGCAATCTGGAACCAAAGAGATTAATTCCAATATGTCAAATTAGCAAAATCAAAAACAATTGTTTCTGTCTCTCAAACCTAATTTCTAAATCATTCTCTTTTACCTCACAAACTTCCCCAGCTAACTAGGTGACGTCTCTCCAGCTTCATTAAATTTCACTTCACTTGCAACTACAATACATAACTGGAACTGTATTTTTACATCCTGGCATTTTATCCACTCTAGTAAATTTAGTATTTTTTACTTTTCATCTCATTCAAACTGCAGCTTCACAACTCCTACCAATTACAGATACCCAACAATTCCTGGTTCTTACTGGAGACCTTGCTCATTAATTAAAAACCGCAGTAGATTCAGGATGAATTCTTTTGGTAGCAAAGGCAGATCCCATTATCTGAGGCTGTCCTCATATGTGTTTCTTCAACCTACCTGGATCAGAATTATGCCCACAAGTACTAACTCAAGACCATCTTACTGTTGGAGAATAGGAATCCAACTGATAGGAGTTACTGCAGCTTCCCCTTCTCATTGACATGGCTTCCTTATCCCTAGTATAAAAACTGACAACTGGGGGAAGGGGGTGGGGGTGGGGAAAGAGCTCTGTGAATGAGAACACTTGTCAAAACATGAGGACCTGAGTTTAACTCTCCAGCAGACAAACAGAAATCTGGGTGTGGATACTCACACCTTTAATTCCTCTATTAGTGGGTACACACAGGCAAACCCCAGGAGCTCTCTGACCAGCCAGCCTAAAAAAGTAAACTTCTGCTTCAGTGGGAGACCCTGTTCCAAGGAATAAGGAGGAGCACAATACAGGATGGCATGTGGGGTCCTTCTCTGGCCTCTGCAAGGTGCTTACACCAACATAATCACAGGCACATATTGTAAATAAATAAATGAATAAATGACCTTCTTAAAAACACTGACATCTGGATTAGTCAGCATTACCACCACCAGAACAAGCCAACTTTGTACATGCACAATCTGAGTACAACTTGCAGGAGTCAGTTCTTTCCCTGTGTGGATTCTGGGGGTCTGACTCAAGTTCTTAGACTTGAAGGCAGGCACCTTTATCCATCTGAACCATCTTGCTGGCCCCCAAGCCAACTTTTAGAGTTTCGTGGAAGTATTATCAAGTATTAAATAAATCAATTCTTCCTTAAACAACAATAACAATTTAAACAACCTTGAGGCTCTACCCAACATGTCACATGAACAGCAGACCAAATACAAATCAATTCCTACTATTTGAAGTGTCTGCCTCAGTAATTCTGAACCTGGCACTCCAACTTGAAACCACCATGTATTTTACTGTCCACGGGGTTTCCTATTTTCACAATTTATCTCCCCAATTAGTAGACCTTTCATGGAAAGGCATCAGCTGACATGGACAATAAGTACCCTTTGTTCTGTTCCCCAACAGTTTCCGTACATGCATACTATATTGTTGGGATTCACACAGATTTATTTTAAGTTAGACCACTGAAAAAAATATATCCCCACATGATCGCATATACCTATAAGTCCCACTGCTAAGTGTCAAATGATTACCTGAATCCAGGAGTTTTAAGCCAGCTTGGACAACACAGTGATTATGTGCTACCTGTATCAACAAAAGGAGAAAGGAAAACAAAAAACACCAACTTCATAGGACTGGAGAGATGGTTCAGTGGTTAAGAGCACTGGCTGCTCGCCCAGAGGACTAAGGTTCAATTCCTAGCACCCACATGGCAGCTTACAACTGTCTGTAACTCCAGTTCTGGGGGATCTGACACCTTTACACCAATGCACATAAAATAAAAGTTAAATAAATTATTTTAAAAACAACAACAACAACAACTTTAGCAAAATTTTTCTAAACATTATAATTAAAAGACTGGGCTTTGGATGCAGCTCAGTGAGAGAGCATCAATTATGACCTGGGTTCAGTCTCTAACACCAAAGAGAAAAAAAAGGAGTAGGGGCAGGGGACCCTTACCTGGGCCTACTATAATCCTAGCTCCTCACACTATTGAGAAAGATTATAAATTCAAGGCTTGCTTGGTCTCCAGACTGAGTCCAAGGCCAGCCTGATCAATTTAATGAGACCTAGTCTCCAAATTAATCATGAAAAAGGGCCAGTGAAATGGCTCAGAAGCTAAAGCCTAACAACCTGACCTCAATTCCCAGAACCTACAAAGTAGGTAAGAACTTATAAATGTTGTCCTCTGACCCCATAAGTGTGCTGTGACATGTGCATGCAAACAAGTATGTGCATGTGTGTACACATACACACACACACACACTCACACACAGAGTAAATAAATCATTTTTAAAGGTCAAATATTAAAAAGAGTTGGGGATATAATGCTCAGTAGTAGAATGTTTTCCTAGAAGGGGCAAAGTTGTTCAGTCCTCAATACTGAGAAAAAAGGGTAAAAAAGAAAAGAAAGAAGAAATGCAACTTGAATACAAATAGAATAACTACTCTAGCACAGCCCTAGCAGTAAATAAATAAAACAATATGGAAGCTTCTACCATCCAGCTTTTACTGAATTTCCTTTAAGCAGAGCAAACACATTTTCTCAATTTGCAGTTTATATTACTATAGGGAATATTATAATAAACATTTTAAAGTACATGTTTCCTATCAACAATCTAGTAAATTAGTTTAAAGCTACAGTACTCACCATTCAGACCCAGGACATGATTGATCTATCTTTGACTAAATGAATGGGCACAGAATTTACTAAGCCTTCCAGGTTATTCATGGTTTTTCTTCCCATTCTAGCCCCGCTCACTTTAATTTACACATGTGTACCATATCCCAACTGTTCAGAAACGAAACAAAGCAACCTCAGTGCTAAACTCTACAATACCAAACATACATTAAAAAAGATAAAACTACCAAAGGTCATCTACTTTATCCCATAGAAAAGTCAGAACTTCCACTTTGCATGCAAGTGCTAAGTACATCTATTCAGTTTTCTCATAGGGGTAAAAGTTAGAAGCTAATTTCAGATGATAGCCCGGCTAAGACATGGTGGCACACACCTGTAATCCCAACACTCGAGAGGCAGAGGTAGGAGGATGAAGAGCTCCAGGCCAGCCTGGACTATGTGGTGATTCAGGACAGGATAGACTTCATTAGTAAGAGCACATCTATCCTCCACTCCCCCTAAAAATCATACCCTCAGATTTCACAATGAAACCTAACCAAAAGGTTATATGACCAAAACTATATATAATACTAAAAAGCATAGTCAATTACAATAACTTCAAATGAATAATGAACATGAACATGCCATTTCAATAGTTTCTGGGGGAAAAAAAAGCTACAAGAAAGCCCCCTTCTCAATCATTTTTCTCATTTAAGAAAAGACTGAATTCAGTCTGTTTTAGACAGTAAACATGTAGTGCATTCTAGAAAGCTATTATCTAGGGGTTGAAGAGATGGCTTAATGGTTCAGAGTACTGGCTGGTCTTTCAGAGAACTCAAGTTTAATTCCCAGCATCAGCATGATGGCTCACACTGTTTGTAATTTCAGTTCTAGAGGAATCTAACACCCTCTTCTGGCCTTGGCAGGCACCAAGCACACATGTGGTATATAAGCATACATGCAGGCAAAACACCCACACATATAAAATAAATATTTTTAAAAAGAAAGTTTATTTCAATTAAAATTTAAAAAGCAGAAAAGAAAGTTTGGGAGGGGTGGGGGTGTTTGTGTCCTTTTGGTTTTTTTGAGACAGGATTTTGTTATGTAGCTCTGGCTGTCCTAGAACTCACTATGTAAACCAGGCTGGCTTTGAACTCACAGAGATCCACCTGCCTCCACCTCATTAAGTGCTGGGATTAAAGACATGTGCCACCACCACCCCAAAGAAAGAAAGTTTTTATATAGTCTGGTATAGTGGAATTCACCTGTCATCCCAACACTGAGTAAACTGAAGCAGGAGACTATAAATTTGAGAACAGTGTGGGCCACACAGTGAGACCCTGTTTCAAGAAGGAGAAGAAAAATCAAAACAAAAGGCAGGTGTGGAGGTACATACAGCAGTGGGTTAAAACTTTAGCCTTTGGGATTTCTCAGTTGAGGTAAGTCAGGCCTGGTGGTACAGACCTAATCCCACCTACTCAAAAGGATTCCAAGCTCAAGGCAAGCCTAGGACTTAGTGAGACCCTGTCTAAAACAAAAAAGTGATGGGGGGCAGGGGAGTTAGGGGAGACTGAGTATGTAATTCAGTTGCCCAGCATTTGGGAGGCCCTAGATCCAATTCCCAGTACCTAAAACAAAAGCCCTCTAAGTTGTGTTTGAATATTTCACCACTTAGCAGACACTAAAAAATTAAGCCTACATTTGTTTAGCTTTCATAAATGTTTAAAGGAGAACTCCTAAACAGCATTAGGTGCATGATGAACATCAGAGAAATGTCCTTTGCTCTCCCCAATCCAACCCTTTAGGTTAAAGTCCTTAGGAAAAGAGATCCAACAATACACAGGTCTGGAGCAAGTTATTAAAAGCACACCAGAAACAAAGGAATGCCTACCATGCCCATTCCCTTCAACTCTGCCAACAGAGGTCCTGCACACAGACACAAGAGACACTGCTAATGTCGGGAATGACTAGAAATTGGCCTTGTGTAGGTGACAGAGTGTGCTGGACTCTCAAACTCTAGTTAAAAAGATAAAAAGTCAAAGTTCCTTAGAGGCAAAGACAAAAAGACCCTATCTTTCTATACTCCTACTTGCTCGCAGAAGTTGGAAAAAAACAGTTCAAGCTTAAGCATTGATACTTTAAATTCTTTGGACTAAGCGTCCAGAAAGTTTGTTTCTGTAGAGCATGTATCATACAAAGCAAAGCATTTACACCACATTTTTAAATTAACACACACACACATACACACACACACACACACACACACACACACACACACCCCAAAGTTTATTACATGGATGACTTCATCAAGCCAAACATGACAGGATTAATTTGTTGCTATAACTAATACCTTCTGAGTTCTCAAGTACACAAAATAATTTTTTTTTGTTTGATTCTCTATGTAACCCTGGCTGTCCTGGAACTCACTCTGTAGACCAGGATAGCCTTGAATTCAGAAACTATTTTTTTTCCAGAAACTATTGAAATGGCATGTTCATGTTCATTATTCATGTGAAGTTATTGTAATTGATTATGCTTTTTAGTATTATATATAGTTCTGGTCATATAACCTTTTGGTTAGGTTTCATTGTGAAATTCGAAGGTATTATTTTTAGGGGGAGTGAAGGATAGATCTGCCTGCCTCTGCCTCCCAAGTACTGGGATTAAAGGTGTGCATCATCATTACCCACAAAATAATTTTTCAAAAGAAGGTAAAGACCTTAACTTTTCCATATTTGTATGCTTACAAGTAACAATCAGCTGTGTATAAAGGCTTGCACCTGTAGTCCTAGCTACTACGAAGGCAGGAGTATCACTTGGGCCTAGGAGTTACAGTGCAGCAACATAATCTGTCTGCATCTTTAAAAAAAAAATTACAAATACAGAAAAATTCTTTGGTTAATCAGAATAGTGCCAGTGAATTCCTAACCTATCTCCAAATGACATTAATATTTTACTTATTATTGTTGTGTGTGGTGTACATGTGTGAGTGTGGGCATGAGGAAGCATGGCATGCATGTGGAGGTCAGAGGGCAATCTTCAGGGAGTTGGTTCTCTCCTTCAACCAAAGCAGAGGGGCTAGAACTCAGGTAGTCAGGCTTTCAAAGCAAGGGCTCTCACCTACTGAATCATTTTGCTAGGACACAAATAACTTTTAGAAGCATTTTTGTATGTATGTTTTAGTACTTCCATACAGACATTTCATAAACTAAAGTGCCACGGTATCTTTCTACAAATAAAACTTAGGGCAGGACAACAGCTAATACAGAAGGGAAACTAGAAAAGTTTATGTTTTAAACATTTTATTGCCTCCTTCCAGCTTTCCATCCCTGTGAAAAACTTCACACACTGCAGTGACTAACAACAGGCAAGATGAAGGCAACCAACAGAGTTCAGTTGCACTTAAACGTTCACACATTAACGCTCTCTGTACGTCTACAGCCTACCCTAACCTTACAAACATTCAACTTCCCCTGCACTAAAGCCAACATCTACTCGGCCTGAATGCACACCAGCCTACTAAGCATCACAAAAACACACAAACATAGCAATACTTGGCTCAGATTAGACAAAAACAACATAGAGTACAATAAATTACAAATAAATACAGGAGGAGGGTTTTGTTTTGTTTTGTTTTGTTTTTGCCTTAAAGTGGGAGGTCTGAACCCAAAGCCTTGCTACCCACATTACAATCTTGATATCAATACTTCAGTGAAGCTTTGGTGCTTTTATTTTTTAAGTTTATAGCAGAAGCACAATGAAAATTGGCCTTTGAACCATTACTTAGTGCAGTAAGACACTCCAGAGTTCTGAATAAAAGTCTTCACCCACAATGATCATGCTGTTTATTTACCCCCCCCCAAACATCAGACTACATTGGTTTTAGTTTTCCTTAATAAAAGGCATTTTATATACTACTTATCAAAGTGTCTGGTGTTTGTGTTACTTCTTATTACCTCATAGAGAACAGTGTCTAATTCCTGACCATAATCACAAAAAGTGAAAATACCAGCCAGGGTTGCAAACGATGTTTCAACAAGAAATACAAATGTTAAAGAGGTTCTTTACAGACAGCCTGTAACTTGGTTCTTTAAAAAAAAAAAAAAGAAAAGAAAAAAAAGAGGAAGAAAAGAAAAAGGAGAAGAGGAGAAGAGAAAGAAAAAAAGCATCTACCAGTGGCTGTCATGTAAAATGTGTACCTAATAAATGAATAGTACAAACGACAACAGAAGTCTGAGCACACAAAACCAACTTCAGAGTGAGCAGAAAGGACAGAAGCAGGCCCTGCGGTTGTGAGTCAGTGGGACAAAGGGAAGAACACGAACCATACACCACAGAAAACACTAGGAGATTCCCTAAATTATCAAACTAGCCTGCAGCCAGCCAGCCAAAGCACTCCTGCGTGTTTTGGTTTTTGTTTTGTTTTCAATTCAACACTTTCAAGCAAAGCTCGATCAGGATCCTTGGGCGGCAAGTCAGCTTACCTAAAGTACAGCACTTTCTCATGAGAACAAGGTAAGAATGCCTGTCCTAGGAAACACTGGGAATGAGAAGTCCCTCAAACTCGAAGCACCAAGAGACTGACTGCCGACGTTAAGCAACTGTGAGCTCTAATTTGCTGGGGGAGGGAGCACAGTTTTGACAATCCTCTGACTCCGCGGTACGTCTGCTCCACCTGAGTTTTAAGCAAACTCTGCAAGTTGGGTCGCCCGGGAAGGGTAGGTCTTGCTTCTCTAAGGGACTCAACTCAGAGGGATGGATCGAAGAGCATCCTACAACGTCCTCTTAAGTCAACTAAAGCCTTTCCCCAGGGCGACAGAGGAGACACACACGCGCGCACACACACACACACACACTCCGGCGCGCTGACTGCAAACACTCCGAACCGAGCGCAATGGGGAAGGGAAGGCGCCCGAGGGGGACACGCACACCGACGCCCGACACCCGGCCGGGATCGGCTCCGGATCGCCGCGCTCGCTCGCTCGCAGAACAATGCACGCGCCGCGCTGCCAACCTCGCAAGTTGCTGCGAGTCTGCGCGGTCCGAGGGCTCGGACCCGGGCAGGGCTGAGGTGGCTGAGCAGTGCGCGAGGGCGGCCGGCCTGGGCTCCGCGGCTCCCGGGAAAGCGGCGCGACCAGCGGGGCTGCTAGGGCCGCCGGGCTGTGGGGGCGGGGAAGGCCTGGCCCGGGGCTCTCCGCAGCCTGCCCGGGCCGCCGGCGGCGGGAGCGCGGTCGGGGCGCGCGGGGGACAATAGCGCACGGGGACCGCGGCTCGGGGTCGGCTGAGGCGAGCTGAGAGAGCTGACAGAGGCTGAGGAGACCTGACAACGCGCGGCCCGGCTCCGCGACGCTGCGCTCGACCGGGCCGCCGCTCCGCCGCCGCCCGGGGTCGTGTCTCACCTCCCAGCCCCGCCGCCCAGGAGAGGAGAAGAATTAACACTGTCGGCAACACCATCTTCCGCGGCCGCCGCCTCCTCAACGGGTTAACCGCGGCGCATCGATCCTGAGGGAGCCGCGACCGGCGCTGGGTCCCGACGAGCCTTCCCCGGCAGCTGCACCGGCGAAGCACCTCCCTCTCGCTCCACTTCAGGGGCCCAGCCGCGCGCCCCGCTCCGCCAAAACAGGGCCCTCCCTCCCCCTCGGCCTCTTCCTTCCTCCCTTCCCCGCTCCCCTGCCCTCGCTCTCCGCCTGGTCTCGGCCCCTTCCCTGAGCCGCGGCCCTCCGCCTCCTTCCTCGCCACGTGACGCGCCGGCACCCAATGCGCTCGCGAGGCCGCGCCCCTGCCTCCCGCCCCGCCCTGCTCCCCCAGGCGCCCCGGGATGGTGCGCATGCGTGCCGAGACGGGCGCCCCGGCCGCTAGGCCCCGCCGCTACTTCCTGTCCGCTGACGGAGAGCTGGGATTGGCCTTGTAGGGCGGGGCGTCCCCCTGGCCCCGCCCACCGCCCCGGGCGGGAGCGCTCTTTTCCTTGTGAAAGTGCTGCCCGGTTCTTCCAGCTGTTCTGAACTGTCCCTGGGGCTCCCACCCTAGCCAGGAGCTCTCTAGAGGAACGACTTTCCGCCTCTTCGCCTCCAGAAAACGAGAGGTTTTCCTTGCTCCTTTATCGCCCTCTCTTGAAGTTCTGCAGCTGCCAAGTAAACAAAAGCAGTCCCAGCAAGCTCCGATTTTAGCCGCGATAGATAGCAGTGTTGGGGACTTAACTAGGAAAGACCCAACGGAAAGAAGAGATGCCCTAAGGGGTAGTTTTTCCTGAACCCCTAACAAAATTATGTCACCTACTAGGCCTTAGCCATGGTAAAAAAAAAAAAAAAAATAGATAGATACATAGATAGATAGATAAAAAGCCTGCGATCATTAATCTCCAGCTCAGAAAATGCCCCTTTGTTAGTCTGTCCCGTCATACCGCCTTCAAGCCAACTTCTACAAAGCTGGTATTTGGTTTCTCAGTAACTCACCTTGATTCTTACACTCATGTTTCAAGAACTACAACTTCTTGATGACACTAATTATTCTTCATCTATTCGGTATTCTGCTTAGAATGTAAGAGTTTATATTATCGGTAATAAGAGTAAATGGAAATTCTTTTACTTCTGCCCTATATATTTCCTACAACCTACATCATTAAGTCCAATGTGGTCCTCTAAATAAAACAAAAGCAAAGGCAAATATACTTATCCATCCCCCATCTCCCATCCCCATCTATCTATCCCAGGCAATCTCCTGACACATTATTCAGACAAGGATAAACTTGACCTTCTGATCCTCCTGCCTCCCATCTTCCATCGCTGGGATTATAGACAGACACCATCTCACCATCTTTAAAGAGTATTCGTATTTTCTTTAGTTGTTTTGAGAAATGAATTATTGTTTTGTTTCACATTACTAAATTCCCACATCATCATGATCATCCCACCCGTTCATTTCTACTGAGGTATATGAAATTAACACAGAATGATTGAATGCTATTATTTCTTTTTCCTTTCTTAAAGGATCTGCTCTTAGGAAAGTTACCTTGAGACATGTTGCTTACCACATGTACTTGCTACTTCTCCATTACAGAAAAGCTGTCACAAGTTTGAGTTTCCAAGTTATTAATCCATCTTTGTGACAAATTTGGTGTTAGACAATACTGTTTATAATCAATTCCAGTAATCATAGGCAAAGAGCATTTTCTTTTTAAATTCAAAATAATCACCGAACATTACATCTAAGATGCTGTTTCTTTTCTTTGTAAAACCTGATACCACTACACTCCCATGTCATAATAATGACAATTTCATGTTACAGTTTTGGACCATTACTTTGCTTGACGTCTTAATTCCATTACTGACATTTTGCAAGTGAAGAGGACAGTGAAAAATGTAATGGGATAAGGTCTGCATCTATACCATCCATCTCAGACCTACTTGAGTTTGACTCTCCCACCCCTGTCATTTATAAGCTCATTGACTTTGGCCAATTTATTCAAAACCCTTTGTAACCTCAACATTTCCCTTGTAAAATGAAAATTGCCTTTTGTAACTATTTTCGATGGATTAAATTCAGATTAGTTAACATTGTAAAGCAATTATAAGTACCTAGCAGATAATAATTGTTATATGTTAGATAAAATACATAAATACTACTTTCCTTTCTCAAACAAATATCTAGTGGAAAGCAGTGATTCCTTTATTTTTAACCAGGGGTATGGGGGAAGAGACAGAGTGGGGAGAGATTGGGTGGGACATGGCCCAGAATAAGTATGTGGAGGTCAGAGAACAACTTTATGGAGTCAGCTCTCTCCTTCCATCTTTATTTGGGTTCCAAGTGACTCAGACCATCAGGTTTGTGCAGCTAACCTGCTCCAAGAATTATTGTAGCAGCATTGTTCCTTAATCAATAATAGACAATTTTGATGCTAACAGTAACAGGTTTTATGTTTGTTTGTTTTGTTTTTTGTTAAGGTCTGGCCCATAAAAACCATCCTTACGTTATAGCAATGAGACATTTCCTTAGTAAACAAATGGTCATATATGATATATCAGGCAAATGATATTAAAGAAAAATGCTTGCTGCACAGACTTAAGACCAATATTGGCTATGTAGCAGAGGATAGCCTTGCATTTCTGATTCCCTTGCCCCTAACTCCTGAGAGCTAGAACGACATGCACATGCAGCCAGGGACCAAGTCTAGGGCTTTATGCATACTAAGCCAGCACTCCATACCTGAGCTACATCCCCAGCCCAGCAATTTCCTTTTAAATTTTCAGCTCCTACTAAACCACCTGCTGATGTCTCCTTGTCTCTTCCAGAGAACCAGAGCTTCATTCCCAGCATCCACGGGACTGCTCACAACTGTCTGTAATTCCAGTTCCAGGGCATCAGACGCCCTCTTCTGGTCTACATGGGCACCAGGCAGACACATGGTGTACAGACATGCAGGCAAGACTCTCATACACCTAAAACAAAAATAAATGTTTTCACAATGACAACAACAACAAAAAAGAGGGGGATCATCTTAGAATCTTTCTTGCACTTCCCCTCTCTGCTCTGACCCTGCTTGAGACAATTACTTTCTCTGGCTGGGCCAGGTACAGGACAGCTCATCTTCCTTCTCCAGTTCCCCCTGCTCTCACACCTCGCTTTAATTCCTAGCAATCTGACGCCACCTCATCATTCCTAGAGCCATCAAGCATCGGTCTGTTGTTGATGGCAGCAGACATCTTCATTCCTTATCTTATCAGACCTCTTAGCTATCTGACACTTTAAAGGAAAGCTCCCTCTTACAATGTTCCAGAAGACGTTGTTCCCTCCCGGCTTTGAGCTGTGCTTCCACCTTTGTCTTCCCCAGGCCTCTCTCCGCTCTACCCCTTCAATAACATTGCTCCTCCCGACTTGACCTTTTGGTTTTCTTTTCTAATCACTCACTCCCTTGATTACTTCTTAGGACCCTCGTGTGACTGGGGCTAGGCTGCAAACTCCATACAAACAAAGCCTGGGTCTGCCTTCTTCTGAATTCTACTCCGGTTCTTAGCATGTAGTCAGCCTGTTCTCCTGGACCTCCGTCCCAAGCCCCAGCCCTATCTATAGCTTAGTTGCACCATTTTCCTAAGCATGTGCTCTTGGCTAAGGTAAAAGGAATCAGGGAGGCTGGAGCAATGGCTCAGCAGTTGAGAGCACTGGCTGTTCTTTCAGAGGATCTGAATTCGATTCCCAGCACCCACGTGGTGGCTTAAAACAGTCTGTAACTCTAATAACAGGGGATCCAGCCCCATCTTCTGGCCTCTGAGGGCATCAGGAATGCATGTACATGGACCTGCATGCAAGTAAAAATACACCCAGACACATAAAATAATAAAAGAATGAAATCTTTTTGAAGGCATCTGGGTCTCAGTTTCCTAATCTTCACAGTGGGGAGAATAGTACTGCTTACCACGCAAGATTGCCACCAGAGTTCAATAAGTTAATAGGTGTAAAGCACCAAGACAAATACATAGCACATAGTAAGCATTATAAAATTCTAGATGATTCTGTTATAATTACAAGTGTAATGTTTGCTCACTAGATTTTTCCTGGTGTTATACAGCCACATCATCAATTTTTTTCCCCCAAACCTGGGAATTGAACCCAGGGCCTGGTGTGTACAGTTCTATCACTAAGCTGCAATCCCAACCCATTCCTTTTCTTCCCTGGAAATGCAGCTCAGTGGGGAAGATTTGTCTGGCATGCACAAGATCCCAAGTCTAATTTAGCAGCAAGGGTGGAGGGGGTTAATAAAATACAAGTAACAAGGGCAAAATCAGAGTAACGGGAGCTGACATTAGTAAGGAAATGGAAGTTTACATCACTTAAATAATCCATCCGAAGTCAGAAGCTCATGAGCAGCCGGGCCAACCAACGAAGTTAGACTGGTCTGGAGAACATGCTCGCTTTAATCAGTACAAGGTGCCACCATTCAACAGCAGTTAGTTTCCCAAACACACCACTTCCCACTTCAACACCTTTGCATATGTTCTAGCCTCCAGGAGTCTACTTCCACTCAGTCCATATATTCTACAGAATGAGGCTCAGAAGGTCCCCTCAGTGATGCACTTCTTAATACACTTGGGGGGGGGGAACGTTAGGATTTTAGTTTTCATGTAAAAGAACGATTCAAAAAGAAACGCATTAAAATACACTTCTAGAAAATAATAAAATATGGTGATACAATTACTGACATTTAAAAGTATCAATGTCTGGGCTGGGAATATAGCTGAACGGCAGGGTTGGTAGTGCTTGTCTAGCATGCATGAGATCTGAGGTTGAATTCCCATTGCTTGGGGTGTGGTTGGGGTCAAGCATCCATTTCCTTTCAAATGAACAGGGATAGAATTGAAATATGGTGTCCTGGCTGGTTTCTATGTCAACTTGACACAAGCTAGAGTCATTTTGGAAGAGGGAACCTCAATTGAGAAAAATGTCCCCACTGGATTGGTCTATGGGCAAGCCTGTGGTACATTTCTTGATTAATGATTGATGTGGGAGGGTCCAGCTAACTGTGGCCATACACCTCTGGGCTTGGTGTTCCTGGGTTTTTTGTTTTGTTTTTAAGAGGATGGACTAAGAAAGTCATGAGAAAATCGACCCGGTGAGCAGTGTTCCTCCTCCGCGTCAGCTCCTGCTTCCAGATTCTCACCCTGAATTCAGTCAATGACAGACAGTGATGTGGAAGAGGAGGTGAAATAGACCCTTTCCTCCCTAAGTTGCTTGTGGTCATGGTGTTTTTTCACAGCAGTAGAAAGCCTAAGACATATGGCTAAGGCTTCTCCCCCTTTCTAAGATCCTTGTTAACTTCTCTACTATAAAGAATTTAGTATCTGTCATCTACATACCTCTAATGTAGACTTATCAAATTGTAATGTATTTGCTTATTTAAAATACTTATCCTGGGTTAAGTGGTACTATACTAACCTGGTATATGCAATGCTCTGGGTTTGATCCCGAGACTAATCAAACGTTCTCAATTTCTCTCTCTCTCTCTCTCTCTCTCTCTCTCTCTCTCTCTCTCTCTCTTATACACACACACACACACACACACACACACACACACACTCCTTTCTCTGTGGATTAACCCACATCTAGCCAAGCATTTATAATACTGAGTTAAAACCACACTCTTCCTAATTCTCAATGACAAGTGTGATTCACATATTATAGGAGTTTTAGAAAGAGCCATACAGTGTAGTAAAGATATGTGCAAACATATTAAATTTCAATACTAGTATGGGCTAAATTTGAGTACTTTATTCAAAAATTAGAAATAACATCTTTCTTCCTTAAAATTCTAGTATCTTACTCAAAACTTAAAAGCCTCCACAGACAGCCGGGCGGTGGTGGCGCACGCCTGTAATCCCAGCACTCGAGAGGCAGAGCCAGGCGGATCTCTGTGAGTTTGAGGCCAGCCTGGGCTACCGAGTGAGTTCCAGGAAAGGCGCAAAGCTACACAGAGAAACCCTGTCTCAAAAAAAAATTAAAAAAAAAAAAAGCCTCCACAGACATATTTCATCTGTCCGTGGACCTCTCTCTTTTCTCTTATTCCTCCCCATTCAGTTAAACTGGTCTAGTCTTGGTAACTTGAAAAACCTCTTCAGAATTTTCTGCCAACCCGCTCTGCCCCATTTCCTTTCACCTTGTACAGCTTTAACCTAGCCTCTTCAGTACCGGGCACAGTCTGATTGCTCAGAAAGCCCGTCTCACTCAGAGACATGTTTAGTTTGATTTAAAGTGAAGTTTTGAATCTTCATTATTCATTTGAATCCAACTATTAGGAGCTTTCAAGGTACAGCCATGATTCTCTGCAGACCTAGATTCGTCCACGTTCCTTGTCAGGAACTGAGTAGAGACTGCCCTCTTTGGACTGGGCTTGTCTTAGGTCATTCCAGAGCTCTTTATTCCCACTAGTAAATTTTCTATGCAACCTTTGTTTTAGAAACTAGACTAACTTCTGAATAGTCCTTGATTTTACTTGCTCTTCTCTGGCTCCAGTAATCTCAATCACATTTTAGTCCAAAACACCTTTTATTTTTAGCCTTCTTCCACAATTAACATGTGTTACTTCCTGGAAACTCTCCTTTTATTACCTTGACAGCTGACATCCAGAGGCACTAAGGCAGAAGCAAAGGACCAGGAAACCTTACAAAGTGGTAATGATCACTGTTGTTCTGAAGTCCAATGAATGTTTATTCTGTTCCTACTATGAGTATTCCCAGATTATCAAATAATAGTCGTGATATGTTAATGGACACTTTTATACACACAATCTTGTTTATTCTTTGTAACAATGCTGTGACATAGATATACTGTAATCCATTTTGCAAATGGGGAAACTGAGACCACCAGGTGTGGTAGTTAATTTTCATGGTCGACCTGACTTGATTTGGAATCACCTAGGAGATACATGTCTTGGTGCGTCTGTGAGAATGTTCCCAGAAAGGTTTAACTGAGGAAGGAGGATCTACTCCAAATGTGGACAGCACCATCCCACAGGCTGGGGTCCAGACTGATAAAAAGTGGGGAAGGAGGAAGGCCCATGAGCATGAGCACTCATCTATCTCCCTCTGTGGTGATATTGTGTTCCCCAGTATATTGTGCATCTTAATAAACTTATCTAAGGTCAGAGAACAGAACAGCTGCTAGATAGACATAGAGGCCAGAAAATGGTGGCACACACACCTTTAATCCTAGCATGCTGAAGGCAGAGATCCATCTGGATCTCTGTGAGTTCAAAGCCACACTGGAAACAGCCAGGCATGGTGACTCACGCCTTTAATCCCAGGAAGTGATGGCAGAAAGCAGAAAGGTGAGGATCAGGAATTAGAGTCCTGTTAAGCTTTTAGGCTTTTAGCAGCAGTTCAGCTGAGATCCATTTGGATGAGGACTCAGAGGCTTCCAGTCTGAGGAAACAGGATCAGCTGAGGAATTGGCGAGGTGAGGGAGCTGTGGCTTGTTCAGCTCCTCTGATCTTCCAGCATTCACCCCAATACCTGGCTCCAGGTTTGTTTGATCAATAAGACCTTTTAAGATTCGTGCTACATCCCTCTGCTTCCCAATGGAGGACACAACCAGTCACCTGTTCCTGCTGCTGAGCCTTCCTTGCTGTGGTGGACTGTACCTCTCACACCAGGAACAAAAATAAACCTTTGTTTCCCTAACTTACTTCTCCTCATCAAGAATTGGTCACAGCAATGAGAAAAGAGAGTAATGAATACATGGGGCTTCTAACCTTAATGTATGTGTGTAGAACTTGCAAACTAAAAAAAAAAAAAAAAAAAAAAAAAAAAAAAAAAAAAAAATTCTTACAACTAGATTAACGTAGGCACTCAAGCACTTACCCAGAAGCCTACACATCTTAATGAACTTCTATACCACTAGACAGTCTGAAACCGGGGAGCTTGGCTTTGGATTTCACACTTTCACTATCAGTTACATTTGTATGCACTTAGCCACCACAAAAAGGAAGAAAAGAGAATCTGTGACACAGTTAAAACTGGAAAAACATTTAGCTTTCTATCCTCTTCCATGACTCATGTGTGCTTCACCTGTACCCTGTCCTTTCTCATCACCCAGTTACCCTAGGTAAGCCAACCTGAACTCGGAATCTTGTAGACTAGTCTCCAGAATTACGTGGTAAATAAAGATGTATTGTCATTGCTATGGTCCAAAACCTACTGCTTCGGGGTTTTGTTTGTTTGTTTGCTTGCTTGCTTGCTTGTTTGTTTTCTGCTTGTTGTTTTAGGCTGAGGAATTATAACCAAAGCCTCATGCATGACAAACACATGTTCCATACTACTGAGTCATACCCTCAGCCCCACTTTTTAGCTCTGGTGGTCCACAAACTTGACTTTAAACAAATTTTTTTATTTATTTATTTTATGTGTATGTGTGTAAGCAAAGATGTGCCACAGCAAATGAATGGCAATCAAGGGACAGCTCTTAAGTTCCTCCTTTCCACCCTGACTCTGGAGACTGACCTCAGCTCATCAGGCTCGGTGCCAAATGCCTTTACTCACTAATCTATCTTGCCATCCCCATTTCTCAGTGCTGACTGAATTTACCAACTAACAAGGATGAACAAATGAGAGCTAAACTCTTAAGAGAAGTGTCTTTAAATGTTTCAGGCACGTCACATTGTGTACCTGTTATCCCAGCACTGAGGAAGCAGAGTCAGGAGGATCACCACCAGTTCTCAGTCAGCCAGAGCTACGTATTGAGACTCTGTCTCAAATAAACTATTAAAAGCATCTTCGGGTAGATTTTCATGTTACCAAGCCAATGAAATCATCTTTAGTATCAACACTTGAGAAGCTGAATCATAATTGGAAGTGGCTTAGTGAATGTCACTTGTGCCAAAGAAATGCAGTAAGTGATTTTACTATTCAACTACCCAGCTATCCAACTTACCACGCCGAAGTAGAGGTTACCTGGGGATCCCACAGGTAGACATCAAGGCACTCACCTAATATAGGTTCTGAAAACCAAACTTAGATCCTCTGGAAGAGCAGCAAACACTCTTAATCTCTGGGCCATCTCTCCAACCCTCCACCTTATTTATTGAGATAGGGCCTCTCACTGAACCTGGAGCTTGCTGATTCGGCTAGATGGATTCTAGGGATCCTTCTGTCTCTGCCTTCCCAAAGCTACTGTACCCAGCTATTTTACAGCAGTTCTGAGAGACTGAACTCAGATCCCCATGCTTCTGTGGCAAGCACTTTAATGACTGGGCTATCTTGCCAGCCCTGTTTATTTATTATTATGTATTTATTTCTGGGTTGAGAATTGTCCTTGGACCTCACATATGCTGAAAGGATTCTACCTCTGACCTTCACTCCTAACCCTTACTTTTAAATATTTTTTTAAAAAATCTAATCTCTTGGGGATGTATTACAAATAGCTAAGCTAATTCTTTTTATATTTATGTGGATTTTTAATTTTGGGGATGGGAGAGGATTTGAGCCAGGGTCTCACATATCCCAAGAAGGCCTATAAACTGCTATGAAGCTAAGGATGACCTTGAATTTGTGATCCTCCTCCTCCATCTCCAAGTTACTGAGATTATAGACATTTTCTATCATGCCTAGCTTTAGTTTAGATATTTCATTATCATTGGTGACTTAATTCCTATCACTTCCTAGCCCATTTTTCACTGCCTACAAGTGTCATGTTTTCATTTCATTTTATATACTTATGCTGTATCTTTCTAACTAGGTTGTTAGTAGTTTGATAACTCTGATGATAATAATAATGTATTTGAGCCAAGGTATAGCTCAGTGGAAAAGCACCTGCCTAGCATGTGCAAGATCCTGAGTTTGATCCCCATGATCACCATAACAGCAGTCACAATTGAGAATCTATGCATAATTTATAAATTGCCCTAAGTTCCCATTTAATTTACAAAATAATATAACATGGGCTGGAGAGATGCCTCCGTGCTTGAGAGCACTGCTGCTCTTCCAGAAGACCTGAATTTGGCTCACAGCACCCAGTCCTGTAGCTCACAACTAGCTGTAACTCCAGTTCCAGGGGATCTGATGCCGTCTTCTGGCTTCAGCAGGCATGCACACATGTGAAAGCCCCACGGACACAGATAAATACAAGAAAAATCCAACAAAAAATATAATAAAAATCACTGAAGCTAATGTGGTCCCTTGGCTTTTTGCTTTTTGGTTTTTTGACAGGGTCTTATGTCTAGTCTAGGCTGGCCTCAAACTAAGTAGCAGAGAATAACCTTAAATTTCTAATTTTCTGGCCTCTGCTTTCCAAATACTGAGATTATAGGCGTGCACCACTACACTTGGGTTCAAATCCAGGCTGTCTGCTAGACAAGCTCTCTTCCAACTGAGTTACATCCTCAGTGCCTAACCCGTCTTTCTTTCCTTCTCCCTTTCTGTCTTCCTTCATCTTTCCTCCTTCCTTCTGTTCTTTCATCCTTCCTTCCCTCTCTCTCTCTCTCTCTCTCTCTCTCTCTCTCTCTCTCTCCCTCCCTCCCTCCCTCCCTCCCTCCCTCTCTCTCTCTCTCTCTCTCTCTCTCTCTCTCTCTCTCTCTCTCTCGTTTCCTTTTACAAAGAGTAGCAATTAAAGTTAAGTTAATTGAACATGCTCAAACTTAGAAAATGAGTGAACAGACAGATGGAGCAGATTCTAATCCCAGCCCTGGGCTCCGTTCACCGTACTTTCTGCTACATTAGCCTGCTTCCGTGCTTAACATTTTCTTCTGTGCCCCAAATAACTATATTTTAATTAATTAATTAAGGAGATGTCTCATTGTAATTATGAACCAATTATATGCATCTTTTTTTAAAAAGCTAACTTTGTTTTAATTTTATGTGTATGAGTGTTTTGTCTGCATGTATGTATGTGTACCACATGCATGCCTAGTGCCTGAGGATCCCCTGGAACTGGAATTACGGATGGTTTTAAACTGCCACATGGGTGCTGTTAACTGGACTTAAGTCCTCTGAGAGAGCAGTACATGCTCTTCACCACTGAGCCATCTCTCCAATGCCTACTACACGAATCCTCACAACACATACTGTACTACTCAGCAATGAAGGTGTTCCCTATCTGATAGCGCTCTAGACCAGTGTTTCTCAATGCATAGGCCAGGACACTTCCTGCAGGAGAATCACTCCACATGCTTGTCAGAGCTGCAAGTTCCTGGGCTTTTCTCCAATTCCACTGGATCAGAATTCCACAAGTGGAGTCCAGAAACATATCTGAACTGGATTTGGATTCATTTGACTCTTGAGAATTAATAGTACTAAAGTTTGATAGCTAACTACTCTTCTAAGCAAACATAATGAAGGATTACTAAAAAAACGAAAAGACCAAGTTGTTTCATATCTGTTTTTGTCTATTTGTTTTTATTTGATTTGGTCTGTTTAGTTTTTGAAACAGAGATGGAACCTAAAGATACTTCCCAGGTGCTAGGATTACAGGCATACTCTACCATGTCCTATATTTGTTTTTGTTCTTTAAGACAGGGTCTCGGGCTGGAGAGATGGCTCAGTGGTTAAGAGAACTGCCTGCTCTTCCAGAGGTCCTGAGTTCAATTCCCAGCAACCACATGGTGGCTCACAACCATCTGTAGTGGGATCTGATGCTATCTTCTGGCATAAAGTTGTACATGCAGATAAAGCACTCATATACATAAATAAATAATAAAATCTTAAAAAAAAAAGACAGTGTCTCACATATCCCTGGCTGGCCTTATTCCTAGTGTAGTGGTGATCACCATTTTTGGTTGTTTTGAGACAGGATCTCACATAACCTAAGCAGGCCAACAACTTACTATGAAACCGAGGATGACCTACAGACCACCACACCCAGTTTATACTTTGCTGGGAATGGAACACAGGCCTTTATGAGCACAGCGAAAGCACACTCTCTGAGCTACATCCTCAAGTCCAATGCTCAAACTTTACAGTGTATTCGAATCACTTGGAGGATTTCTTTTTTTTTTTAAATTATTTATTTATTTTTATTTTATGTGCATTGATGTTTTGCCTGTATATAAATGTCTGTGTGCGGGAGTCAAATCCCCTGGTGCTGGAGTTACAGACAGCTGTGAGCTGCTATGTGGGTGCTGGGAAATGAACCTAGATCCTCTGGAAGGGCAGATAGTGCTCGTATCCTCTGAGCCATTTCTCCAGCCCCGGAGGATTTCTTAAACACCACATTCTTAAATAAGAATGGCCCTCCTCTCCCACAACACACACACACACACACACACACACACACACACACACACACACACACACACTTGGAACTTTGCCTACGCTAGACAAGCGCTCCACCACTGATCAACACAATCATTCTCATTCCTAAGAATTTTTATTTGTGATAAGTTTCCAGGTGATGTTGGCATTGCTAATCCAAAAATACATGCTTTGAGAATAACTGTACCAGAGTTGAGAGTTATCTGGTGAGATAGTAGGTTGGCAAGATAGAATTTTGTTGTTTGTTTTCATTCTGGAATTAAACCGTGAGCCTCATGCATGCTAAAGACACACTTTACCAATATGCTATATATTTCCAACCCTTAGCAGGAATTTTTTTTTTTTTTTGAGAGAAGTACTGTGGAAAGAAGGAAGCAGGCATGATTAAACTTGATCCAAGAATAAACTGGCCTAAAACTAGGGGAGCAATTCAAATACTAGGGAGTATTTGAAAGTGATGGAATATGCTCCTCGGACTCACTCCTAGTACAATCTATAGTATCCAAGTACACATCTAGGTTTCATTTTTTGAAAAAATTAAATGAGAGAACCATTTCACTAATATTATAGCATATGAGGGCTCCAATAAAAAGGAAAAAAAGGTCGTTTCTCTCTATCCTTTCACATCACCAGGACAGAGGAGCATCTGCTAAAGCAGCATGGAGCAGAGGCAGCACCTGGTCCATTATCACAGCATTGGATTTGTTTCTGAACAGGTGCAGGGCTCCTCATGGGGGCGAAAGGAAATAATTGAGTTGGGGATGTACTTTGCAGGAAGCTGGAGTGTCTGCAAGCAGCTGAGGGCCAAAGCCAGGGCCACTGAGCTACATGAAAAGCCTGGGTTTTAACTCACATATGTTGAACTGAAAACTAAATAAGGTGGAGCTAAGGTACATATGCCCTGTGTACATCGCACTTTCTGCTCTGGGCTCACTTGATGCAGCTAATTCTGATATCTGTGATGGTTAATCTTGATGGTCAACTTGATTGGGTCTGGAATAAACTAAGAGACGTGGAAGCATGTGAGAGCATTTCCTGAAAGAATTAACTTCGAAGGCCCTCCTCCCCTGGTGGCTACACAGGGGGTGGCCCAGATCTAAGGAGGTCTAAGGCAGAAGGTGCACTGGCTTCCTGCCGGCACTTCTGGCTGATGATTGTGTTTTTCTCTATTGCTTTTGCTATTGTTTGTTGACATCAGGCTCCAGGTTTCTCAGGCTCCAGTGTGGTCTGAAGACCAGGGACTCTCCAGGAACTCTGCAGCTCCTCAGCACCAAACTGGGGCTGCTGAGGAATACAGTTTCACTGACTGAGCAGCCACCAGGTTCTCAGCCTCTCTGGCCTGCAGACAGACAGTATTGGACCACTCACTCCCTCTCTGTCATATTTAACTCTAGTTGTTCCCTTTTTAATAGGCATATATTCTATCAGTTCTGCTCATCTAGAGAACCCTGAGTAATACAAGAACCACCGATTTATAATTTGTAGTATGTCAACTTCATAAAACCAAAGACTTGGGTTGGGGATTTAGCTCAGTGGTAGATTGCTTACCTAGCAAGCACAAGGCCCTGGGTTCGATCCTCAGCTCAAAAAAAAAAAAAAAAAAAAGCAAAGACTTTTGAATTATAGTTTTTATAGGCATGTGTAGGCTGTGAGGAAGAAAAGACCAGAAAGTAACTAGAATAGTGCTATACACTACTTGTAAGGGGATGAGACTAGGGTGGCCACAAAGAAAAGGGACAAAATAAAGGGTGCATAATATCACCCTTGACAGCGAGAATAATGATGAGGGCCTAGGGAGAAAGTCAAAGAAGATGCCAAGCCTTCTGATGTAATAGCTAGAAAAACTGCGATGTAGCTTCAACACATTTTTTTTTTTTTAAGCTGAGGATCGAACCCAGGGTCTTGCGATTGCTTGGCAAAGCGCTCTACCACTGAACTAAATCCCCAACCTGCGATGTAGCTTCAAAATGAACATGGTTTTAATAGGCTAGAGCCAAGAATGATGGCGAATGTCTGTAATCCCAGCACCTGGGAGACTGAGCAAGAGTATAAGGCTAACTTGGGCTACCCTAGAACAAAACAGAACAAAATAATCAAGGCCAGGATAAAGCTTAGTTGTATAGCCCAGGTTTAGCAAACAGGGTGCCCTGGGTTCAATTCCTGGTAACCCAAAATAAGTAAGTATAATTTTAGCCAGATGTGGTGATTCACATCTGTAATTCCAACAGTTGTAAGGTGGAGACAGGAGGGTTGCACCAAGCTTGAGCCCAGTCTAAACTATGGATTTAGTACTGTGCCAGGCTTGTTAGAGCCAAATAGAAAGACCTTGTTCAAAGACAATCCAAAACACTAACATAATAATAATAATAATAATAATAATAATAATAATAATAATTTTGATAGTTAAGAGATATATATTTTATTTTATTTCGGCTTTTTTTTTGCCTTTTTTTGGGGGGGGGTTTCGAAATAGGGTTTCTCTGTGTAGCCCTGGCTGTTCTGGAACTCACTCTGTAGACCAGACTCACCTCAAACTCACAGAGATCCACCTGCCTCTGCCTCCTAAGTGCTGGGATTAAAGGCATGAGCCACCACTGCCCAGCTAAGAAATATATTTTCTACATCCTAAGTCTAAGGCAATACTCAGCCTATAGTTTTAATTATTATCTCACATAGGTTTCTTTCCTCTGAATTTTTACAATATTTATTGTTTATTACTAGTTATTTATATTGTGACATACTCTCAACAATAATTCCATGTCACTATGCCTTAGCTCATGGGTGTAGTATGTGTTTGTGCATGTGTGTATTGGTGTACTCACCTTCGAGGGTTGTGGAGAGGCCAGAGGTCAATCATTCCTTCCTCAATCACTCGCCAACTTGTTTGGTTTTTGTGGTTTTTGGTTTTTGTTGTTGCTGTTGTTCTTGCTTTGTCATGGGTTTATTTGTCTTTTTGTTGGAGACCAGGGTCTCACTGTCTAGGCCCTGGCTAGCCTAGAACTTACTATGTAGGCCAGGCTGGACTCAGACTACAGAGATCTACCTGCCTTTACCTCCTGTGTGCTGGGACTAAAGGCGTGCACCACCATACTCTGCCCTCTTTGTTCCTTGAGACAGGGTCCTTCATTGAACCTGAAGTTCACTATTTCAGCTAGACAGGCTAGTCAGGGAACCGTTAGGATCTGTCTGTCTGTCTGTCTGTCTGTCCCTCCACTGCACCTGGCTTTTATCTGGGTGCTGGGGATTCAAACCCAGTCTTCATGCTTGTGAAGCAAGCACTATCTACTGAGCCATCTCCCCAGCCCTTATCAATATCTTATTTCCCAAAGTGAGACTTCTTATTTATATTTCATTCCCTCCATCTCAATCCCTAACACTACTAAGTACACATTACTGATGGGTATGTTTCAATACCCTTTGGAAAATACTAAGGTAGAGCTGGAGAGATGTCTCAGCTGTTAAGAGCACTTGCTGCTCTTGCAGATGACCCAGATTCAGTTCCCAGCACCCACAAGATGGCTCACAACTGTCTGTAACTCCAGTTCTTGGAATCCAATGCCTTCTGACCTCTGCAGGCACCAGGTACACACCTAGTGCACATACAAAATGTAAGCAAAATCCTCATTCACATACAATAAAAAGAAATGAATCTTTAATATATATATATATATATATATATATATATATATATATATATAAAACATCAAAAGGGTAATATAAAAATTATAATCAATATTCTAAAATAAAAGAATGTATACCATTAACAATAAAAAGGAACTAGATGGAATATTTGAAAATTAAAGATAAAGACTAAAATCAGGGGAAAGGTCAGAATTATTAAAGAAATAATCAATTTCCCATAACTGAAGAACATACATTTCTGTACTGACTGTGGTTACCAAGTAGTCAGCACAATGAATAAAGGAAGGTACACATAAAGAAATCTTAACTAGTGCAATGCCAGAACATCAAAAATAAGAAGGAACTTGACGGGAGGCTGTGGTAAGAGGATTGTGAATTCAAGTTTAGTCTGGGCTACACAGCCCCTTTCTCCAAAGAAGGAGAAAGAAAGAGAAAGGAAGGAAGGAAGGGAGGGAAGGAAGGAGGAAGGGAAACAGATGAAGAGTAAGATAAACTTCAGAGAGAACAGGTTACATGCAGAAGTTTCTGCAGTCGTAATAGTAGCAGGTTGCTTAGTAATCAGCTGGAAGCCAGAAAACAGTCACTAAGTTCAAATGAAGAAAACATATCCCCAACCATGACCGTTATACCCAGCCAAACAACACATTACAAACACAAAATAAAGCTCTACCTTTTTCAGACAGTGCTTACAGTGAAAATGAACTTGGGTCTTCTTCGAGAACAGCAAGCTCTGTATTCGCCCAGCCACCTGACCAGCCTCAATTTGAAACACATACCAATAAAAACTACCAAAGTATAGGTTTACCCACACAGAATTTTCAAAACTGATGAAAAGCCATCCTTTTGAGAAATACGTTCCATTATTTTTGGCTATGCTACACTGGCCTACAAATAATTCACTTATTCACCCAGTTTAGTCATATAGCACACCTTTGCAATTCTCCTTTTAGATTTAAGGCACCATAAAAAAAATCTGAATTCTCTGAAGTTAGTGATATTTTCAGCTGTACTTCATGGATTTCAATACTGTAAAATGATCAGATCCAACAGCATATTCTTAATTGTTTAATGTCTGCAATGTTATGTCTACATAACAACTTTCAGGCTAGCCTGGGCTATGTAGTCAGACTGCTTCAATTTAAAAAAAAAAAAAAAGTTGCCAATTTGTTGTTGTGAAACAGGGTCTCTCTGTATAGCCCTGGTTGTTCTGAAACTCTCTCTGTAGACCAGGCTGGCTTCCAACTCACAGAGAGCTGCCTGCCTTTAATATCTGGGATTAAAGGTGTGTGCTACCACTGGGCAAAAGCTGCAAATCTTTTGTTGTTGTTGTTTTGTTTTCTTTTGTTTTTCGAGACAGGGTTTCTCTGTGTAGCTTTGTGCCTTTCCTGGATCTCGCTCTGTAGACCAGGCTGGCCTCGAACTCACAATGATCTGCCTGCCTCTGCCTCCGGAGTGCTGGGATTAAAGGCGTGCGCCGCCGCTGCCACCCGGCCAAAAGTTGCAAATCTTTAAAAAAAAAAAAAAAAGAAAGAAAAAAAAAGTGGTGAGGAGTGTAGCTCGGTAGAGTGCTCACATGAATTGATTCCCAGCACTGAAAAAAGAAAGGAGAAGTAGGGAAGAAAGGAAGGGACGGAGGAGAGGGTTGAAAGGGGAAGAGGAGAGAGAAGAGGAAAAAAGAACCAGGAGAGAAAAGACCATAATTTCTGAGAAGATAACAATGCCATCTTTAGTGTGAAACACAGTACTCAACAACATACTTGGTACTAAAATGTCAATGAGCAAAACAATGCATTTATTTTGTCTACCTTTCTAGCCAGCAGAGACACATGTACCAGGTATTTGTATGTGTGACCCTGAAGGAAGACCTATCTTGCTCGGTTTTTACATCCTCTGAGCCTAGACTACTTTGAAAGGAGAGGGTCCAGAAAGAAACCCTTTTCCAAAACAGGTCAGAAGATCTGTATCCACTTTTGCCAAAAAAAATTTTTTGCAGGCAACTCTGACCTCTTTGCAGACGTCAAAGCTTCATGGTAAGTCAATTCTAATTAGAAAAAGTCACTTTTTCTGGAGCAGGCGCTTCCCACTCCGTGCAAAGAGGAGCCAAGTGAACAGAACCGCAAAGACTTGGCTTACTTCAAACGCAAACTAATTTATTATTATTGGCCCAAATTTACCCTCTCTCCTGGGGCGTAGGCCAATGTCCACAACGGCACTGAAGCCTCCGCAAGGCATACCAGTAGCTGGTGGGGAGCACTGCAATTCTCAGCCAAAACCCAGGGAGAGCTGCCCCCGTAGAGCGCAGCCTTCCAAAAGCCTCCACTCCGTCTTTAAAATCTGCTTTTCCTAAGAAATGCTTCCAATTTTCAACTTTAAAAGCTAAAGAAACAGCTCTCCAGAGCCCTTCAGGGAATGGCTCCCTTCCAAGTGCTACTGCCACTTTCGGGGTTCACCAGGCACAAGCCCAAAGCTGGACCACACTCGCTACGGTCTTGGCGACAGCCTTTAAAGTAACCGCGCGCAGCAGGGATGCCCGGGTGTTCAACTTCCGGCCCACACAGACGCTATTTTCCGACCGGCGTCGCCGCTGCAGGAGCAGGGCCTTTGGCCACGCCCCTAGCCACGCCCCCAACCTCTCTCTGCTTTTTCCTAGGCTTGAACGCCCGGGAGGGGCGTGGCCTCGGGGAAGAAGCGCTCTCCGTGTAGGTCCGGGCGCCTCACCGAGCGCGGTCACGCGGAGGCACGCTCCGACCGGGCGGGCGCGCGCGCGCGCTCCCGCCGCCCTCTCCGGTGACGTGCCTGGCCGAGGCCGCGCTAGGGCGCTGGAGCTGCCACTGAGCGGCTGTCATGGCGTCGGAGGCGCTGGCTGAGGACAGCCGGCCGCGGTGTCTATAGGACCAGGGGCGGGCGGCCGGGGATGGAGAGCGGCCCTGACAGCCCGCAGCCTCTGGAACTTGGGGTGGCGGCGGGCGGAGAGTCGCCGCCGGAAGGGCGACTGCACGGCGGGCGCGAGGCTGAGGATGGTCTCGCAGGACGCGCGGAGGAGAGCGGCGGGCAGGGGGCGGCGGCCGCGCGGAGCAGCCCCGGGGACCCGACGTCCCCCTCCCAGCTCGGCTGCGGCGCGGGCTCCGACTTGAAGGACAGCGCGTCGCCGAGCCCCGCCGCCTCGGAGGCGCCCCCGAGAGGGCAGCACAAGGTGACCGCCTCCCCGGAGCTGGCCGAGGCCGCGGCTAGCCGGGGGTCGGGGCCGGTGGCAGACGCGGGCACCTGCAGGGTGGAGCAGGCGGCCGAGGAGCCCAGCAGCGCCGGCGCCCTGAGCAGCAGCTGCAGCGAGCCGAGCCCCCCCGGGGACTCGCCCAGCCTCGACTCCCTGGAGTCTTTCTCCAACCTGCATTCTTTCCCCAGTAGCTCTGAGTTCAATAGTGAGGAGGGAGCGGAGACCAGGGTCCCCGAAGACGTGGAGGAGGGCGCGGCGGGGCCGCCCAGGGCTGCACCTCTGTGCAAAGAAGAGGAGGAGGAGGAGGAGGAGGACCCGGCTCAGGTGCTAGCGGCCTCCAAAGAACGCTTTCCCGGGCAGTCGGTGTATCACATCAAATGGATCCAGTGGAAAGAGGAGAACACGCCCATCATCACGCAGAACGAGAATGGGCCCTGCCCTTTGCTGGCCATCCTCAATGTTTTGCTTCTGGCCTGGAAGGTACAGTGTGCTGCTTTCCACTTCCTACAGCTTATGGGGAGGGGCAAAATGGGGTGAGGAAACTGCTGTTTGTCAGCTGATGGCTTCCTTGTTTCTTCATTCATCAGACCTCCTTTTTTGAGATAAGGTTTCTCTGTGTAGCTTAGGCGGTCCTTGAACTCATGATCTTCATGCTTCGGCCTCTGGAGTGCTAGGTTTACAGGCATGCACCATCACGTCTAACAGCCCCTTCTTACATGAAATTAATTCCAGGATTTCTTTATTGAACGATTATTCATGTATGTATGTATGTATGTATGTATGTATGTATGTATGTGTCAGGAAGAACTGCCCCTAACTTCAGGTAGGTCCCTTTTGTATTAAAAATTCAAGGTTGTAACTGATGGTGTACTTCTAAACAGATAGAACTAGACCCTACACCTACGCCTTCTGAATGTTTTTAGCTATTTTCGCCCATATATTACTCCTTCTTACTGACATTATCACATATACAAAACAGTGGAGATTGGAAAAAGTTATCTTCAGAGGTACTAGCAACCTGATATCATGGAGTAAGTTTTAATGACTATATATACACTGTTTTCTAGAGAATGCTGCCTGCCACCGTTGGGTGTGGATACATGAAGGAATGGAGATAGTGAAGATACAGCCAGCCCTTTTAGATAAATTCCATTTAGGGAAAAACATTGGTCTGAGTCTACTTATCATAAACTACTTGTTTTCAAAGACTGTATTTTCATCTTGTGTATGATTTTTTTTACTTGCCTTGTTTCTTGGGCTCTACTTCAAAGGTTTGGCATTTTTACCAGTAACTATACATTAGAATGTGTGGAGGACACTAAAACTATTAACAACTAAAATAAAAAAAATGATAAATCTAAGATGCTTGAGCACAAAAGGGGAACAGCAGGTGTATTAAGGCCTCAGAGTAAAGTGTCCTATTTAAGCTTGCAGATTGTGGGTGCTAAGAGGGTGCATCTTGGCACCTGTTTCAAATTGATAATTCCATCTGTAGTCAAAATGATCCCTAGAAGAATAGCTTGAGTTTTGCTAACCAGTTACGAAGAAGTGAGATGGGTAGTGAGAGAGGAGCCCCAAACACCCACTGTTGCAGTTCCATGTCAGATATCTGGGGCTCTTGATGGGATGAAACATCTGGGTTCCAATCATCTGGGGCTAGTCTGGGAAGGAGTGTGCATGCTAATGAATTTGAAGAGTATTTTGATTAACCTATGCCTACAGCATTCTAGGGCTTTTCTATCCCAGAGTTCCAAACTTCCACATTCTTTCTACAAACCTGTTCAAACGGTCTAAGAGCTACATAGTCAGGTTAGTCATAGCAAGGGCTCCGTGCCTGAGTACCAGTTTTCGGGCATAGTTCCTTCTCTTGCTGCTGTAACAAAACACCCGAGAAAAGCAGCTGAAGGTGGGTTTATTTCTGCTCACAGTGTGAGGGTACAGTCCATTAATTCAGGGAGGACATGGGAGCTGGAGCCTGAAGTAGCTAGTCACATTGCATTCATAGTCAAGAAGCAGAGCAGATGACTGCTCAATTGGATTTCTCCTTTTTATGTAGTCCAAACCCACATCCAGAGTGGGAGGAGCAGTTACCATGGCCTGGATTACTTTGTGGATATATGAGCCTTGAATTGGCTCTGAAAGACAGATTCAAATGTGTAACCACATTTGGGTTCCGGTTTTGTGGAAGACGCTGTAAATGCAAAGACTGTACAGAGTACATCAGCCTTCTAGTACCTCAACATATGATAAGAAGGCAGACATAAAGAGTAATTGCAGTCCTAATGTGCTAAGGAAGTACCCCCCAAAAGGTGGGAGTGGGTAACTGGGAATGGGATCTCAGGGGAAGGCTTCAGAGATGAGACACACTGATTCAGGTCAGAAGACTGAGTGAGATAAGGCTTCTGGACAAAAGCGTACATTTGAAGAAAGATCAGAGAGAGTTTATTTTGGTCACCTCCAAGTTTGGTTGAAATGGAGTGGAGAAGGGGAAAGAAAGGGTCGTAAGCAAGCAGTAACTTTGATGGGTTTGGTTAGTCTGTGAATGAGCATGTGTGCTAGTGAATTTGAAGATTTTTTGAAAATCTGTGGTTCTCAGCCTGTAGGCTATTTATGCCCACAGAAACCAGTCATTATTAATGATTGATAGAAAGATGGGTGAGAGAAAACAATGTCAAGTAGTATTCGCAAGGTGAGCCAGGGTGTCTAGAGGTCAGAACTGGTTCCTAATAATACAAAAATGTTATTTGCCTTTTGGAAGTCAGCAGAGATTTCTAGACTCTGCTGGATGGATGAAGATTGAGGTTAAAAAAGAGAACAAAGGGGTATCCACTATACACAACACACAGACATAAGTATTTGTCCAGGTTATAATGTCTAAGAATGTGTGTGTGGGGGGGGGGTTCTTTGGAGACAGGTCTCAGCTGCACTTGTCTGTTCAGTCAGACCGCCTGACCAGTGAGCCCTGGGTGCGCCTGCTCTACTTCACCGCCCTTCAGTGCCGAGAAGTATGGCTGGCACTGCAGCCCAGTTTTGACACGGGGAGTAAACTCAGGTGCACTGTTTCTTTCCACTGAGCCATTGCCCCAGCTTCAAGTTTCTTTATGTTTTCAAGTTTCTTTTCGCAATTAGCATTATATTATACAAAATAATGTTTCACTATGACATTTTCATACATATGTATACTATACTTTGATCATTTTCACCTTATTACATGATGCTAATTATATAGAAAGTAATGGATTTCATTATAATATTTGGGTTTTTTTGTTGTTTGTTTTTGAGATAGAGTCTTATATATCACAGGTTGGGCTCCAGCTTGCTGTGTAGCCTAAAGATGATTTTTGAACTTCTGGTTCTCCTGCCTCAACCTCCCAAGTACTGGAATTACAAGCATGTGGCACCACTCCCAGTTTATGTGGTTCTGGGGTTAACCAGGGCTTTATGTATGTTAGGCAGGCGCCTGTCAACTGAGCTACATCTCCAGCCCTCATTATAGCATTTTTAAACATGTTTGTAGTGTGCTCTGATCATCTTCACCTGACTCCAGGGGCTAGTTTCTTCTTTAGTGTGTATGGGTGTTTTGCCTGCATGTGTATCTGTACTACATGTATGTCTGGTACCCAGGTCCTCTGAAAGAAGAACCAGTGCTCTTAACCACTGAGCCATCTCTCTCTAGACCTGAGAATAAGTTTCTTAGTTTATAAAGAGCACTTATAAATAAGCAAGAAAAAAAATCAATAGTAAAATCCTGCACCAAGTGGTGGTGGCGCACACCTTTAATCCCAGCACTCAGGAGGCAGAGGCAGGTGACTCTCTGAGTCTGAGGCCAGCCTGGGCTACAGAGTGAGATCCAGGACAGCCAGAACTACACAGAGAAACCCTGTCTCAAAAAAAAGAAGAAGGTGGGGGGAGGGAAAGAAACTTAAAGTTTGAATGGCCATTCCCTGTTTTATCACCTTGAAGGAAAGTTCTCTGCGTATGAGCATCTTTCCAGCAGTGACTGTTTGCTGTGGTGCTCCCTACTTTTCGATGACATCTCATCTCTTCTGTGTACTTTCCCCAAATCCTTCATGTTACTTTCTGACTTATTCTGCGCTATCCTACCCCAAGCCTGTAGAAGAATTGCAGTCACACTAATTTTTTTCATGCTATCTTTTCCTAAAGTAAGCACAAAACTCTTTTGAGGTTTTCCAAGTGTGTTTATTGCTTATAAAAAAGGAAAAACAGATGGTAAGCCAAAGGTTTTATCTTAGCCTCTGCCTACTCTGTTTTAAATATAGATCTTGTAAGGAGAAATTAAAACCTTTACACAGTAGTGGAATCTTATCTACATAAAAGATTTGAGGAGCAGTTCTGGGGCCTCCTTCCCCAATTTCTCCCAAGAATTAGAAGTAATGTGTGTCTCTGGACTTGTAAGTAAAGTAGATGAGAACAGTGTGATCCCACATGGGTGGACACCTGGTTCTGGTAGTATTCCTTCAGTGGAAAAGGCTCCCTTTTCCTTTTCCAATCATGCTTACGGAGGTCCAGGTAAAGGATATTGGATTTTTTAATACATGTGGTACCAGCAAACTAGTTTGACTAGAGTAACTTTTTGTTTCTACTTTGGTTGGTTTGTTTGCTTGCTTGTTTTGAATCAGGGTGTTGCTATTCAGTCCCTGCTTTTGAACTCCCAATGCTCTGGGCTCAGCCTCTTGAGAGCTAGAATTACAGGTGTGCAGCAACATTACTGGCCTAAGGTGAACTTTGATACCGTTCCCCCATTATTCTCCACTTTTTTAAAAGTAAGATACTTCCATGTATCTTTTTGGGGGAGAGGGGCTGTTTTTCATGCATGTATGCATGTGTATCACATGTATGCCTGGTGCTGATGGAGGCCAGAAGAGGTAACAGAGTCTTTGGAACTGGAGTTACATATGATTGTGAGCCGAGATGTGAGTGCTGGGAATGGAACTCTGGTAAGTGCTCTTAACCTTTGAAGCACCTCTTTGGCCACTTATTCTCTACTTTTACTTTTTAAATTATTTTTATTTTATTTGTATCATTGTTTTGTCTGTATGTATGTCTGTGTACCATATGTGTGCCTGTGCCTTTGAAGGCCAGAGGAGGCTAGGAGACATCAGATCCACTGGGAATAGAGTTATAGGCAGTTGTAAACTGCCATGTGGGTGCTGGAAATCAACCTTGGGCACTCCGAAGGGACAGCCAGTGATCTGGAGCCACTGAACTATCTTTCCAGTCTCTTATTCTCCTCTTTTAATTAATTAAGTTGCTTTGTCTTTAGTTCAGTTTTGTGACAGGTCTCAAATTCACTATTCTCTGTCCTTCTCCTGGGAGTTGGGACTACAGATCTGGACCACTATGCACTGCTTATTTTGAATGTTTTGCTTATGTTGTGTTGGGGATCTGATGACATAAAACAAAAACCCATTTCTTATCTTCTGGTAAGTTTGATGGCAGCTCGTGCTTTGTTGAGAGAGCCTGTCTGAAAAGATCAGATGTGACGAAACAAACAAGTGGTGCTCAACTGTTTGGGAGCCAAAAATGAGTGGCACTGTCCGGGAACACAAATTTAGGTTACCCCAAATCCCATGTTCTGATGTGGTAACAGTTTCATGAAAATGTTAGAGTAACAGAACAAAGACTATTTCAAATACATTGATGGAAACATCAGATAGGTGAGTTACAGCAGAAGGAGGTGAGGGAGATCAGAAGCACCTCAGCTATGGGTCTCAGATGCCATCTGCTGACTTTCTTAGGTTTTAGGTTAGTGGAAGCCAGTGGTCTGCTCCATTAATACATCCCAAAGATGTTAGGTCAGACACAGAGGTGAGGTATTAAGAGGACTAAAGATAGTCCAAGATAAATCATAATTAGACTCTGGACTTACAATGTTCCAGTCTTTCCACAATCACTGAAATTCTGTCACTTAATCAGACTTTGTAGAATATTTAATATAGGTACAACTTTTTTTTTTTTTTTCCCTGAGCTGAGGACCAAACTCAGGGCCTTGCGCTTGCTAGGCAAGCGCTCTACCACTGAGCTAAATCCCCAACCCTTAATTTAGTCTTTGAATTAATTATGTATTGTAACTTGTTTAACAGTCATCACTTAAGGTGACCAGTAAGTTGAATGGCAGTTAGTAGATAATTTAATAAACAGACTGGACAAACTCAATTTTATCTCTTCTAGTGTCTCTTCTTTAAAAAGCCGTTGGAGCTAGGCATCCCAACACTTGAGAAGCTGAGGCATAAGGGCTACCAGGAGTGCTGTGTTGTTTACCATGAGGATCTGAATTCAGATCCCAGCATCCTCTAACAAACCAGGTGTGGTCTTGAAAACACCTGTAATCTCTGCACTGTGGAGGGACAGGGACAAGATCACCGGGGCTTACTGATGCTAGCCAACTAGAAAATATACATGCTCTAGATTCAGGGAACAACCCTTCCTCAGAGGAATAAAGAGAAAAGTGACAGAGAGGAGGACACCTGGTGCCCTCCTCTGGATTCTGTTCATGTGAGGATGGACATGGACACACACATTAGGAGAGTTGTTAGGACTTGATTGTATGTTTCTTCAATACTTATAGATATTGTATTAAGAATTTAACAATTATCTACAATAACTAATTAAAAACCTTTTTCTTTCTTTTTTTTTTTTTCTGGTAATGCTGTTGTTTGTTTTTTGAGACAAGGTCAAGGTCTAACTATATAACTCTTGCCAATCTGGAACTCACTGTATGAATCAATGTGCCTTAAACTCCCAGTGATCTTTCCGCTTCTGCCTCCTGAGTTTGAGGATTAAAGGCTTATATTAGTATCTTCTAGATAAGCTGCTCCTTATTCCTTAGTAATGTGGAGTCCTCTGTATTTACTACTTCCCCATCCCCTTAAAATCTTAGCCTATCACTTTTAGCACATTTTACATTCCTGTTTAAAATTTCACTAATATTTTAAACACAAGATTTTTTGTTTTTATTTTTGGCCTCTCTCTCTCTCTCTCTCTCTCTCTCTCTCTCTCTCTCTCTCTCTCTCTCTCTTCTCTCTCTCTTTTTCGAGGCAGGGTTTCTCTGTGTAGCTTTGTGCCTTTCCTGGAACTCACTCTGTAGCCCAGGCTGGCCTCAAACTCACAGAAATCCACCTGCCTCTGCCTCCCGAGTGCTGGGATTACAGGCGTGTGCCACCACCGCCCAGCGTTTTTGGCCTCTCTTGATGCTACTTCTCGTATCAATATAGAGGTGATTCTTCTCATTTTATATGCTTAGAACAAGACATGGTAGGCAGTCTCCTCTTGAAAAGTTCCAGACTATGTTCTGAAATTATGTAGATGCCTAGGATTATAGAATGTATATGCCAAATTCACACTCTTCATTGTCTTCATCTTGTTCTTATCCTCTGGTCTTGGTGGCTAAACCTGGGACCTTGTGCATGGTGAAGGCAACTCCACCATTGAGCTACAGCCCATTTCTTTGGCTTTTTAATTTGTTTGTTTGTTTGTTTGTTTGTTTTTCGAGACAGGGTTTCTCTGTAGCTTTGGAGGCTGTCCTGGAACTTGCTTTGTAGACCAGGCTGGCCTTGAACTCACAGAGATCCACCTGCCTCTGCCTCCCGAGTGCTGGGATTGCAGGTGTGCGACACCACCTCCTGGCTTGGCTTTTTAATTTTACAACGTTGCTGAAACTAAAAGAATGGTTTATTTTTTCTTCTTTTTACATTTATTTATCTTCTTTTTTACATTTATTTATGTATTGAGAGGATACACCACAGTCTATGTGTAGAGGTCAGAGGACAATCTGTTTCTCCCTCCATTATGTGGATTCAGAGGATGGAACTCAAATTGTCAGGTCATTGGGCTTAGTGGAAAGTTCCTTTACCTGCTGGACCATCTTGCATGCCCCTTGGGAAAGGATAAATTTTGTTTGTTTGTTTGTTTGTTTGTTTGTTTGTTTTTCTAGACAAGGTTTCTCTGTGTTATTTTGGTGCCTGTCCTGGATGTCGCTCTGTAGACAGGCTGTCCTCAAATTCACAGAGATCCACCTGGCACTGCCTCCCAAGTGCTGGGATTAAAGGTGTGTGCCACCACTGCCTGGCAAGGATACATTATTTGGTCAGGAAATCTGGTGAATTTGTCACATTGAATCTGTCTTAAATAAGAGAACACATAATTCTTTTAAAAGAAAACATCATTTAAGTTGGCAAGAAGACTCAACAGGTAAAGGTGCTTGCCACCAAGCCTGACAATCTGAGTTTGATTCCTAGGACCCAAATGGTGAGAGTAGAAAATGGACTCTGGCATGTTGTCTTATAACCTCCACATGTATGCCCAGGCACATGTGTCTGTGCCCACGCAGGTACAAACACAAAATAAATAAATGTGAAGAAAATGTAGAAACAATAAAAATGACAAGGATGGTGGCATACACCTTTAATCTTAGCATGCAAGAAGCAGAGGCAGGTGGATCTCTGTGAGTCTGAGGCCAGCCTGGTCTATATATTGGGCTCCAGGCCAGCTAAGGCTATATATATAGTGAGGCCCTGTCTCCAATAAGAAAATAGTAATAATTTTTAAAACATTGATGTGTATGAATAGCCCTTTCAGATTGCTGTGAAATTGAAAGTTCCATCTTTAGAATATAAGAATAGCTAGATATCAGCACATCAAAAATGATACTGAAAAACCTTGATAAATACTGCATAACAATAGCTAGAATAGTCTAAAGCAAAAAATAGTAAATTGTCCTGTAAAGAATTACTTAGTGGAACTGGAGAGATAGCTCAGGGGTTAAGAGCACTGGCTGTTCTCCCAGAGGACCTGGTTCAATTCCCAGTACTCGCCTGGCCGCTCACAACCACCATCTGTAACTCCAGCTCCAGAGAATCTGATGCCCTCTTCTGGCCTCATCTGGCTTCTGTGGGCACCAGGCATACAAATGGTGCACAGACATACACGCAGGCAAAACACCCATAAATATAAAATAAAAATATACAAAATTTAAAACTGGTTGGTAATCATTTTAGGCTTTGTGTTTCATGAGTCTCTGTTAGAGAAATTAAACTTTGCTACTGTAGTAAAAAAAAATGTAGAATATATTGAAATGTAGCCAAAGAATACATAAACAATGTGAGTAAGAAACCCAACTTTTTCTTAGAAAAACAGAGAGCAAACTATAATTTGCAAGTGATCTTCCATTTTAAAATTATATGTAGGAAGTGGGCTGCAGAGCTGGCTCAGCAGTTCAGAACACATACAGCTCTGGTAGAGGACCCAAGTTTGATTTTCCACACCCAAGTTGGGGCTCACAGCTGTCTACAAGCTCAGTTCCATGGGATCTAGCACCCTTTTCTGGCCTCTGGGTATGTGTACACACACGGCACATTCTCTCTCTCTTTTTTTTTTTTTTTTTCCAGAGCTGAGGACCGACTGAACCCAGGGCCTTGCGCTTGCTAGGCAAGCACTCTACCACTGAGCTAAATCCCCAGCCCCGGCACATTCTCATATAGATACATACATATAAGTAAAAAAAAAAAAAAATCTTTTTTTTTAAACCCACACTTTTTTGGAAGAATGGTTTATTGAGTAACTGCAGTAGGGCATTGGACTAGACAGTAACTAGAATGCTGCCTGCAGCCAAAATTATTCTTAGAATATGTTGTTACAGAGAATAATGATGAGCAAGCCTCTATGGCATATCTTGGTTTTCATTGAGTGATAAATCCAGAAGACAACTGGACCCTAAGCATCAGCTGTCATAGGTGCTCTCAGAGAAACTAACACTGCTATGTTTTGCATCAATCATTTTGTAACTTGTTTTATCATTGATTGAAAACATTTTAAGGGCTGGAAAGATGGCTCAGAGGTTAAAAGCACTGGCTGCTCTTCCAGAGGTCCTGAGTTCAATTCCCAACAACCACATGGTGGCTCACAACCATCTATATGAGGTCTGGTACCTTCTTCTGGCATGCAGAATACATCTGTATATATATAATAAATCTTTAAAAAATAATAAAATAATAAAAACATTTTAATATGTCATTAACACGTTTGATAGAATAAACTTAGAATACCTTCTTTAACAATTAGGGAGCTATTAGAGAAATTGATGATTTAAACAGTTTCCTTGGTTGAACAGAAAATAATGACTAATTTTTTTTTAATTTTTAATTATGTTCTCCTTTCATTGATATGGTAATTATTTGGAATTTCCATCCTGAATATTTTTAAGATTTTCAAAAGAATTGTATGTGTGTGAGTATTTGCCTGCATGTGCATATGTGCACTCTGTGTGTGCCTGGTGCCTTCAGAGTCCAAAAGGAGGTGTCTAATCTCCTGGAATTGGAGTTCCAAACAACTGTGAGCCACCATGTATGTGCTAGTGCTCCTAATTGCTGAGGCATCTCTCCAGTCCCCTGAATAGTTATTTTTCTTCTATTCTGTGAATATTACAGAGTATGGTTGTGGATGTCAGTTAAAATATTTAGTCATTAGCATGATATATGTAACTCATCTGACAACTTGTTTGAAAATTTATTTTAAGACGAGTTAGGTCAGTAGATAAAAGCACTTGGTATACAATCATAGCAACCTGAGTTTACAATTCCCCAGAAGCTCTTATGTCTCTCTACTGGAACTCTTTCTTAACCTCTAGGAGTAACCATAATCTTGGTTTTTGTTGTTAGGTTTTGTTTTTTCATTTTCTGAAATGAGGTCTTATGGTTAATGTAGCATAGGTTGTCCTCAAAGATGGCCTTGAACTCTTGATCCTCTTGCCCCCATCTCCCAAGTGCTGGGATTACAGGTGTGCACTACTATGCCTGGCTATTTATTGTTAATTTGTTTTGACAAAGTCTCCCTACATAGTCCAAGATGTCAGCCTTCTGAGTGTTGGAATTACAGGTTTATATTTCCTTACCTTTTCTTAAATATAGTTTTGTCACCTACATAGATAGATAGATAGATAGATAGATAGATAGATAGATAGATAGATAGATAGATATAGATATAGTCAGTCTTTTTGGTTTTTCAAGACAGGGTTTCTCTGTGTAGCTTTGGAGCCTATCCTGGAACTCACTCTGTAGACTAGGCTGGTCCCGAACTCAGAGATCTGCCTGCCTCTGCCTCCTGAGTGCTGAGATTTAAGGAATGTACCACCACAACCTGGCAAAATTTATATTTAAATAAGGTCATACAGATGAATTCTTTAGTGTTTAGTTAGTACTTTAATACTGTATTTATTTGAACCATTCAAAACATACCCAAGGTAGATTGAAATAATGGATTTAAAGCTTTGTTCCATCCTGCCTTCCAGAAAATTATTCCATTGATGACTTGTTACATGCTTGGTGCCTCTTCCTGCTCTTTAACTGAGTTTTCTACCATTCTGGATTCTGTGACAGGGGTCTCTTATCAATCATGTTAGATGGTAAAAGGACATGGCTTTTCAGATCTCTCAATATCTCTTTATACTCCTCTATCACCTTATAATTGTTACAGTGACAGGACTGACTTCGTTATACTTTTTTTTGGGGGGGGGGGAGTGTTTCGAGACAGGGTTTCCCTGTGTAGTTTTTGTGCCTGTCCTGGATCTTGCTCTGTAGACCAGGCTAGCCTTGAACTCACAGAGATCCTTCTGGCTATGCCTTCCTAGTGCTGGAATTAAAGGCGTGCGCCACCACCACCCAGCTATACTTTATTTTTTGTTATTTTATTTGCCTTTTAACGTTTTATAAAAATATTATTTGTGCATGAGATGTGAGTAAAGATTCATGTGTGTCTTGGTGTGCATATGTATCACAATGCGTATGAAAGTCAGAGGACAACTATAGGAGCCCATTCTCTCCTCTCATCCTGAGTTCCTAGGGTCAAACTCAGGTCATCAACTCACTTATCAAGACTTTTGCCTGCTGAACTCTTTTTTTCTCCCTTATTTGCATTTTTTGAGAAAGAGTCACACTCTATAGCTGTCTGAAAGCTCATGGCCATTCTTCTACTGAGTACTGGGAGTATAGGCATGAGCCACATGCCTGGATGACTTTGTTATATAAGCATGAAAGTTAATGTATTTATATGGTAAGTGTTTACATGTATCTGCATGCACATGTGTGCTTGTTTTTGACTTACAGGAAATATTCAGTCATCAAAAACATTTTTTATAGAAATAATACTTTGTTTTTTCAGGTGAAACTTCCACCAATGATGGAAATCATAACTGCGGAGCAGCTGATGGAATATTTAGGTCAGTGCTGAAGACTAGGTGATTTTGTATCTTTTACAAAATTAAATGAAGTTTTCAAAGCTGTTATTTTACTGGTGCTATTATATAATCTATTTTAAAATTATAGTTCTGAATCTGCTAATTAAAAATTTTACCAATATGTTACTATTCTTGGCTGTACAGCATTCTTCTAACCATCATTAGAATTCTGAATTATAAATACAGAAACTTTGGCATGAGAAAAATACCTTTTTAAAATTGTGTCGACTTGGATTAAAGTTGAAGGAATTGGGTTGGGATGTAGCTCAGTGGTGGAGCATTTGGCTAGCATGTGTGAGGTCCTGGATTTAATCAATAGAGCTGAAAAAAAACAAACATAACAAGCCATACACACACACACACACACACACACACACACACACATATACACAACAAACATAACAAGCCATACACACACACACACACACACACACACACACACACACACACACATATACACACACATACACCAAAACAAAAAAAAGCTGATGAAATGGTATGAGATACTGCTACCCAAAGTATAATTTGTGGACCTATGTTAGTTTATAGTCTTATTTTATCTGAAATGTCTTTCTTGTTGAAGGAAGCAATGTGTTGAATTACATTCTTTCCTAGGCTTCTTGTCTCAAAACAGACTAGTAGGGGCTGGAGAGATTGCTCAGTAGTGAAGAACACTGGCTGCTCTTGCAGAAGACTTGTATTCAATTTCTAGTACCCATAGTATATGACAACTCCAGTTTTAGGGGACCCTACTTCACCTTCTGGCTTCAGGCATCAGGCATATACATTGTGCACATACATACATGTAGACAAGCACTCATACACATATAAAAAAAATATAAACCTTTTTTTAAAAAAAAAAAAAAAAAAAAAAAAAAGACTAGGGGGTTGGGGATTTAGCTCAGTGGTAGAGTGCTTGCCTAGCAAGCACAAGGCCCTGGGTTCGGTCCTCAGCTCTGAAAAAAAACAAAAGAAGACTAGTAATTCAGCTTGTAGGCTGGCTATATTAAATTGAACTTGTTTAGAGAGAAGATGATTATACATTGTACTATGCCTTTTGCCATTTGGCAGACAACTTACATATTTATATTATTGCCAAATAAGATATCTTCCCCAAATCTTTCTAGTACTTTTAGACTATTTTTATTTAAAAATATTGTTAGTCACTGGGCAGTGGTGGCACACACCTTTAATCCCAGCACTTGGGAGGCAGAGGCAGGCAGATCTCTGGGAGTTTGAGGCCAGCCTGGGCTACAGAGTGAGTTCCAGGAAAAGCACAAAGGTGCACAGAGAAACCCTGTCTCAAAAAAAAAAATTAAACAAACAAACAAACAAAAACTTATATATATAGCTAGTTAGTCAGTCAAGGGCTGTGAAGATGGCTTAGTTGATAAAATGCTTACTGCACATGCATGAGGACCTGGACATTGGATCCCAGTACTCATGTAAAAGCTGAGTGTAGCAGTATGTGCTTGTACTACATGGAAGGTAGAAGCAAGAGAATCCTTGATGCTTCTTGGTCAACCAATTTAGCCAATTGGTGAGCTCCAGATTCAGTGAGGGATCTTAATATAAGAGATCAAAAAATAAGGTGAAGGACTGGAAAGATGGCATAGTGGTTAATGACACTTTGCTGCTGTTGCAAAGGACCTAGAGTTCAGTTCCCAGCACCTATAGCAAGTGCCCCACAACTGTCTGTAACTCCAGCTCAGGGGATCTAACACCTCTGGCCTCTGCAGACATCTGTACTCACATGCACATGCCTTTAATCCCAGCACTCTGGAGACAGAGGCAGGCAAATCTCTGAGTTTGAGGCCAACCTGGTCTACAGAGCAAATTCCAGGACAGCCTGGGGCTACACAGAGAAACCCTGTCTTAAAAAAAAAAAAAGAGAGAGGGGTTGGGGATTTAGCTCAGTGGTAGAGCGCTTGCCTAGCAAGTGCAAGGCCCTGGGTTCGATCCTCAGCTCTACATTAAAAAAAAGAAGAAAAAAAGAAAGAAAGAAAGAAAAAAAGAGAGAAAGAAAAGAAAAAGCCTTAAAGGAAGAAGTGACCTCTTGAGATGTTCATACATAACTGAAAAGCAGCTTACCAGAGCAAAGGCAAGTCTTCACAGCTATATGGGTTCTGCAGCCAACTCTGGATGATGGGAGGAGGCATTACTATAAACCAGGACAAAACATACAGTACCACAATGCTATGCAAAAATGCTTCACATCCAGAGTACAACAGGTTACAAAATGTGACATTTTATCACAGGAACTTGGGCAGGGTAGGGGATCCATCCAACCTCACCAATTCTGTCATAAGCCTAATGTACTTGGCTCTTTTACCACTAGTTAGTCCAAGATAAAGATGAAAAGCTTTTCTATCTAAAGAACTCACACCAGTTTTAACTCCTGTTAAACCCAGTGAGGGCTAGAACGGATCTTCCATTGGCTCTCTCCAGCTCTTTCTTCCACCTCATGGGTTCTTGGACTTGTTTTCTCCATCACATCTCAGAGGTCTTAGATCTTTGGCCATACTCCTAAACTCCTGGACTCCGAGATTTTCTTGCCTTGGCCAGCCACATGCTGGCAAGAGAGGCATCAGCACAGCCCCCGCATGACAGTGTTTGAGATTACTCTTACTTGTCTTTTTCTTTATTAGCAAATGTATTTACCGAGCAGGAAAATACCCCATGGAGGTGTTTGGAAGTGTCATCAATGGTCTTCAATGTGGCTGCATAAGTCATTTTCACTGCATAAATATCAGAAGAAAATCTCAGATAGAAAAAGTAAATAATTAGCACATCTTGGTATGTTAACTTATCTCTTAGCTAGTAAAGCCGTCAAGAAGTCAGATACATCACAGAGAATTTTAATAGGGAGAAAAAAATGATGAAGTAGCTAGGGCTGGCAAGACTGCTCAGCGGGTAATATGCTCTTGATGTCTAAGCCTGATGGTCTGAATTCAGTTCCCTAGAACGCACAATAAAGAAGAGACTCCATTTCTGAAGGTTGTCCTCTGACTTTCACATGTGTCCTATGGCATGTATGTGCACACACAGATTATGAGATGAGAGAAAAGAAAAATCTACATCCAGGGTAGCAGAGGTTTGGGGGTCATGGGTGCAAGGACTTAGCTGCTAAGAACAGCACAACAGTGATCCAGAGGAAAGGAAGAAGGAATGGGAAGTGGGCAGAGTCCATGGAAAATCATCCACTTAGGGTCAGTCCTGTCAGACTGTGGCTTCCTGTCCTAATAGTTGGATTGTCTCCTCTTGAGATTAGTCCAGATCTGTGGAGGAGCTAGAGTTTTTGTCCTTTAAATGGTGTGTGTGTGTGTGTGTGTGTGTGTGTGTGTGTGTGTACACGCGCGTGCGCGCACTAGCTTCACTGCCAATGTGGAGGTCAGGGAGGGGTTCCATGGATCAAACTTAAGTCATCAGGCTTGTAGGGCTAAGTGTTTTTACCTGCTGAGCCATCTTGCCAGCATGGGATGTTATAATACTTGAGTTAAGGTGCAAACAGAAGTAGAAGGATTATAAGAGAAACCATTAGTTGTTTTCCTAACATCTAGGTGAGATGCCCCAAAGGATGGGAATTTTGTGTGTATTTGTTATGTGTAAATATACACATGTGCAGGTACACGTGAGTCTATGCCAGAGGACAAACTCAGATGTCATTCCTCAGATATGTCTTGTTTGTTTGTTTGTTTGTTTGTTTGTTTGTTTTGATACTGCATCTTTCACTGGCCTGAAGTGTGCCAAGTAGGATAGGCTGGCCAGTAAGCCCCAAGAATCCCCATTCCTGCCTCTCCAGTGCTGAGATGACAAGCATGCACACTCAGCTTTTGGAATTTTTATTTCTTTATTTACTGAATTGATTTTGAGATAAGATCTTGCTGTGTAAACTAAGATGCCCTCTAATTCACAATTCCCCCTGCCTCAGGCTGCAAATGCTGGGATTACAGGCAGGTACTATCACAGCCAACAAAAATGGGAATTTTGCCTGGCAAAGGTTGAAGGAAAAGCAAATGACTTTCCTTTTGTAAATTGCTGCTCCTAGGTAAGAAGGGGCCAAACACAGCTGTAGCTTGTTCAAGTATTTGACATAGAGAAAGGAACATAGCATGTAGATGCCTAGGCAGTGTTGAGAAATCTAATAAAATAGGGTGGGAACTAGCTGAATGAGGTGGTGTAGACGAATTGCTAAACGGCCCAGAGCTAGAAATTGGGGTTAAAGCCTGAGAAAGATCAGAGGAATAGGAACAACCACATGCTGACCTCACCTCACCAACTCCACAGCTTCCCAAGCAAGCTACTTCCTGTCTACCCACACTAATAGGCCTTTCTTTCTGTTCTGTTCTCTCATTTGCTCTCTCAGCCCAGCTACATCACTTCCTCTTCCTGCCTAGCTCTGTCACTTCCTGTCTGTCTCCAGGACCTCCAGACCTCCATGATTAACTAGTGTTGGAATTTAAGGCATGTGCCATCATACCTGGCTCTGTTTCCAGTGTGGCCTTGAACTCACAGAGATCCAGACAGATCCCTGCCTCCCAAGTGATAGGATTAAAGGCATGTGCTACCATTGCTTGACTTCTATGTTAAGATAGTGGCTGGTTTTTCCCTCTGATCCTCAGGTAAATTTTATTGGGAGACACAGTATATTGGGGGACACAATACATCCACAAGGTGGTACATGCCTGGGCTGTGTGAGAGACCTGGCCTCAAAAAAAACAAAGAAGTGAGGTAGAAAATACAGATTCAGCAAATTAAGGCACTTGCTACCAAGCCTGATGATCTGAATTTGAGTGGTGGGAGAAATAACTGACTCCTGTGAATTGTCCTCTACCTCCATATATCACCTCCCAGATAAATAAATGTTTGTTTTTAAGATCTTACACAGCTGGGATGAATGTTGTGACTACAACTATCCCTAGTAGTAAGATGATGACACAAGTATAGTAAGGTATAGTAAAGAAAAATAGTTGGTATGATGGTATTGTTGTGCTTTTAAAAAATTACCCTTTTAATACAAATAAACTATAAAAATATACCTGTATTAAAACATTTTAATTTTGACTGCAGTTAACTATGGCTTCTTTTCCAAGATCATCTGGGCTAAACTAACTACTTGCCAGATTCCATTGTTGGCCTAATGTAAATATTGGGTTTTGTTTCTTGATTTTCAGTTGCCTGGAATAGCTTCTTAGTAGCAAATTCTAATTGGGGGCTTTCTTTGAAATACTTTCTCTGTGCACTGATATTTCAGAGGCTGTGAATTCTTGTCATTCTTCTGCCCTCTAGGTTAACTTATACTGGTATACTCTTCTGAAAGCATCAATTTCATCCTCCATCCTACTTAAAATCTCAAGGGGCTGGGATATAACTCAGTGGTAAGCCATTGTCTAGCAAGTATGAGGTACTAGATCTTACCCTTCATACTAGAAAAAGTAAATAAACACACACATAGATATGTGTGCATATATACATCTCTACAGTCTTTTATAGGAAACCACACATTATATAACTTGGAATAGTGTGTGTGTGTGTGTGTGTGTGTGTGTGTGTGTGTGTGTGTGGTTTTTCGAGACAGGGTTTCTCTGTAACTTTGGAGGCTGTCCTGGAACTTGCTTTGTAGACCAGGCTGGCCTCAAACTCACAGAGATCACCTGCCTCTGCCTCCTGAGTGCTGGGATTACAGGTGTGCGCCACCACTGCCCGGTGGGATATTTTTTATAATCTTGCTAGTTACCAGACATATTTTCTTCTAGAACAAATATTCATCTTTTAAAATAACCCAATTAAAAAACCCACTCATTGACTCAGCTATTTCACAGGGGCCTTGCATATGCTTGAAAAGTGTTCTATTGCCCAGCTGCAGTGCCAACCCTCTTTCCCTTCAGAGCGCTTGCTCACCTATCAGTTCAGGTCCCAGCATCCATTTTAACTGGCTTACGGCTGCCTGGAACTCCAGACCTACACCCTCTTCTGGCTTCTGCAGGCACCTATGTTCACATGTACTTATACACATGAAACATTTTAAATTTTATTTTAAGTGTGTGTGTGTGTGTGTGTGTGTGTGTGTGTGTGTGTGTGTGTGAGAGAGAGAGAGAGAGAGAGAGAGAGAGAGAGAGAGAGAGAGAGAAAGCCTAGTTTCACTATTGTTAGTCTGCAGCATGTCATGGCTGCACTAATGTTAAATTAGGCCTCCTCAGGAATACACCATGCTGCCATTTTCCTAGGTCTTTGAGCTGCACATCCAATCTAGGTCTAGTCGTGCTATACTTGTTTGATCTGCCTATGAAGCTCACAAAGATTTCTTCAGTTCTGTTATTGTCTTAGGTTTTTTGTTGTTGTGAAGAGACACCATGACCATGGCAACTCTTATAAAGGAAAACATTTAATTGGGGCTAGCTTACAGTTTCAGAAGTATAGTCCATTATCACTGTGATGGGACATGGCAGTGTGCAGGCAATACTGAGACTAGGCTTCATCCTTACAATAACCAGGAAAAGCCAAAAACTGTACTCTGTGGTGGACCAATCAAAATTGAGACAAACAATGCTAAATGCGCTACAACATTAAGGATAACTTACATTACTTGTATATAGGTTGCCAATTTTCTTGCAGCAACGCCAGTACCAGTCCCTGTTTGACAAGACTTCTGTTGCCCCACTCCTGCCCAATCAGGAGTTCAACCCCCATCTGAATCTGGAGTTCCTCTACCCTCTCATCCTTTACTCCTTAAAAACCCTGCCTCAACTGAGCTCAAGGTGCTCCCTGATCCAGTCGCTCTGTCGGAATGGATAGAGAGCCTAAGCTCGAGCTTGCAATAAAGGCTCATTGCTTTTGCATATGAAGAGAGAGATCTGCCTTGCCAAGTTCTGAACCTACTTTAGACAGCTCCTTCCAAAGGCTGTTTAGAAGCTTGACTAGCTTCTTTATCTGTTTCCCAAACCACTTGAGATTCAAGCATTTATTTCATTCTACTCTTTGTTATACTTTATTCTTGATTTAGTCTCTATGGAAAAAGAGATTTCTCTATTTTTAAGAATAAGAAATACATACATATATATATATATATATATATATATATATATATATATATATATATATAGAGAGAGAGAGAGAGAGAGAGAGAGAGAGAGATTAGATAGATAGATAGATAGATATAGATTTTTTTTCAGAGCTGAGGACCGAACCCAGGGCCTTGCACTTGCTAGGCAAGCACTCTACCACTGAGATAAATTCCCAACCCCGAAATACAGTTTTTGTACAACCAAATTATTAGTTTTTAAAGAGTAATGCATCTTTGTCCTAATATTTATTTTAAATCACGACAAAAATGGATTTGATTTCCAACAAATATGCTGAGAGTTCTGGGGACATGCTCAGTAAAGTGCCTACAATACAGGCATGAGGACACCAGTTTGAGCCTCAAGAATGCATGTGAAAAAGCTAGGAATGGTAATACCACTTGTCATTCCAGTGCTGGAGAGACTGAAACATGCAGCTCCCTGGAGCTCCCTGGCCAACTATCATGGCCTGATGGGTACATGTTAGACCCCAGTGAGGAACCCTGTCTCAAAACTCAAGGTAGAGGCTTCACAAGTATCAACAGTAGTGACTGACCTCTGGCCTCCACACATTCATGTTTTCACACACAAAAGAAATACACTGGACAGAGTGGTGCATAATGTAGTCCCTGTATTGCAGAAGAGGTAGGCAAGAGAATCCCAAGTTCAAGACCAGCCTGGGTTACATAATGAGCACCTCTCTCAAAATAAGCAAAAAAATAAATAAATAAATAAAAAATAAAAAAATAAGAGGCTGGAGAGATCGCTCAATGGTTAAGATTAAGATCATATACTGCTTTTCCAAAGGACCTGAGTTCAGGTCCCAGCATCCATGTCAAGTGGCTTACAGCTATCTGTAACTCCATACCTGACACCCTCTTCTGGCCTCTGCAGGCACCCATGCTCACATGCATGTATCTTCACATAACATTTTTAAATTTTAAGTATGTGTGTGTATACTTGTGCACTGTCACACACATACACATGTGCTCATGAGTACAGTGCCCATGGAGGCCAGGAGACAGCATTGGATCCCCTGTGGCTAGAGTTACAGGCAGTTGTGAGCTGCCTGACATGAGTGCAGGAACCAAGCTCAGCTCTGCTGCAAGACTAATATACATTCTTAACTGCTTAGCTATCTTTCTAGCCATATCACACATAATTTTAAAAATGGAATAAAACTTTAAAAAAGGCAAAAATATCTAGCACTCGGGAGACAGAGCCAAGCGGATCTCTGTGAGTTCGAAGCCAGCCTGGTCTACAAAGCGAGTTCTAGGACAGTCTCCAAAGCTACACAGAGAAACCCTGTCTCGAAAGACAAAAACAAAAACAAAAAACAACAAAAAAAAAAAAAAAAAAAAAAAAGAAGAAGAAGAAGAAAAGAAATACTTCTGTTTTATGAAACGAGGTCTTGCTATGTGGTCCAGGCTGTCCTGGAGCTGGCAGTCATGTCTCTGTCAGCTCCAGAGCTGTGGAAAAGAAGCACCTTTTATGTAAATGATGTTTTTAAAGTAAGTACAAACACTAGAGTGTGATAATCTAAATAAAAGTGTAATCTTAAGAGATAATTTATTTCTGTATCTAAAACTGAAAGGTGCTTTTTCAGAAGTTCAATTTCTTTTTCTTATTTGTTTTTTGTTTGTTTGCTTGTTTTTCGAGACAGGGTATCTCTGTGTAGCTTTGCGCCTTTCCTGGAACTCACTCTGTAGCCCAGGCTGGCCTCGAACTCACAGAGATCTGCCTGGCTCTGACTCCCGAGTGCTGGGATTAAAGGCGTGCACCTTTCTTAGGGTCCTGTTTTCTAGGTAGCCTCCCTGGAGTTGTGAGTAGCAGGCTAATCATCTTTGTTTTACATCTAATATCCTGGAAGGAGGGGACTGGACCTCCCTGTACTGAATCTACCAGTTTGAGCTGAATCCCCAGGGGAGTCTTGGCCTTGGAGGAGATGGGAATGGAGGGGAGGGGCTGGAGGAAAGGTAGGGGTGGGGGCAGGAGGGGAGGACAGGGAAACCCATGGCTGATACGTAAAATTAAAACCCAAATATAATTTTTAAAAAAAATCTTTAAAAAAAAAAAGGTGTGCGCCACCACCACTTGATAATTTCTTCTTTTTAAAAAGATTTGATTATAAGGGCTTAGGTTTAGTTCAGTGGTAGAGCATACCTTAGCACTCAACAAAGCTCCGGTTTTGATCTCCATTGTATCCACACACAAGACCAATCAGATTCTTATATTACAAATTCTCCCTAAACTGCATGGTTCCAGCATTGTGTGCCTATTACACTAGTTATCTTATGCTATGTAATAAATCATCCCAAACAATAATCATTTGTTATTTTACAGTATTGTTGGGTCAGGAATCTGGGTGACAGCCTTACTCAAGGTCTTAGGAGGCTGAAAGCATGGTGCCCACCAGCACTGCCACTTGAGGTGAATGTGCAGCTGTGGAGAATTGGTGGCTATTGACACATATAGTTGTTGGCAGGTCTCAGTTTCTCTTGAGTTGTGGTACTAAAGCCCTTAGTTACCTGATGACTGCTGGCCATAGGAACCTCTGCATGAGGAGCTTTACAACATGGAGGCTGGCTGTCCTTAGAGGGAGCAGTAGCGAGCACAATGATAAAAGCTGTAGTGTTTTTATTCTAATTATAGAAGGGACATCTCATTACTCTGTCATATTTTCTTCATTGAGATAAATCAGCCAGGTGTGGTGGAGCCCACCTATAATCCCAGCATTGGAGAGACCGAGGCAGGAGAATCATGATTTCAAGGCTAGCCTGGCCTACAAATATGACCCTGTTTCAAGAACACAGAAAAAACAAACAAGAAAATGAGTCAGTAAATACATTAGATATGGAAGGATATATAAAAAAGTTATAAATATCAAGAGAATCTTGTCTTTAGTGCCCAAGCTTTTGTGTCTGTAAGCACATCATGTAAAACTGTCTCATATGATGTTCCACATCCCAGAACAACTAACACGTAACATGGTAGCTAGGAAAGCACGTACAAAATAAACATGATCAAAATAAACATGGAACACAAATGAAATACAGGGTTCAAGCAGACCACTCACATTCCCCATTACCCAAATAAATATGTATATTTAAAAATATATACATATATAATTTATATATATAAATAAATACATATATCATTTGCTCACAGTTAAATTTGCTTTCAGCTAAATTTTACATCAAAATCTCAACCTAGCCAGATTTCATGGTACATATATGTAATCCCAGCATTCAGAATATCATAATTTTGAGGCAGCCTGGACTAAATAGAAGCATTTCAAAGATGAAACTGTTAAATACATAAGACCCAGAATCCATTCCCCAGTACAGACAAAACAATCTATATAATTTTAAAATTGCATATGCTATTCCATAAAGCAATTATTTTAGTACTTTTGAAGTTCTTCTGTATAAGTAAATTAAGTCATTGCAGGTGTAACTGTCTTAAAATAAAGATTGATATCTATAGGAATTCTTTTGCTTTCAGAGTTGCAAAGCTTAAGAGAATATTCGGTGTAGTCTTTATAAGTTTATTCAAAGTAGGAAGCAGAGGTTACAGCAAAATAATTTTGTTAACTTGTTAGCTACTTGAGTAAGAAGCTAGTTCCATATCTTACTGTTTCTATCAAAATAAATTCCATTTAAAATGAAAGATTTAAACATTTAAAAGGGAGCACACAAAGGTTAAAGAAAGCATATTTGAATATCTGTAAGCTCTAAAGAGGTAGAGATCTTTCTGAACATAGCATCCAATCCAGAATCTACATAGCTATTTCCATTCAGGAAAAATAGAACAAACAAACAACAAACTGTCATGAAGTGTTAAAAGAAAAAAAAGAAAAAAGAAAAACTATAGGAAAAAGTCCTTACTAAATATATCACAGAGATTGTGCTGATTCTTCTCATTCTGAAAGAGCTTTTAGGGTCAGTGAGATGCTTTGTGAGTGAAGCACCTGCCATCAAGCCTAACCACCTAAGTTCAGTCCCCAAGACCTCCATGGTGGGAGGAGGGGTCTGAATCCCTCACCTTGTTCTCTGACTTCCACATGTGCACACACACTAAATACATAGAAATGTGGTAAAAATGTAAAAAATCTTTTACAACTCAATAAAGTGATGATAACTACACTGATAATTTAAAGAAAAAGGCATATTCAGTTAGTAATTTCACAGGTAATATGTAGACTGGGGCTGTAGTTCTGTGGTAGAGCACATACTTAGTGTATGTTCAAGGCCCTAGGTTCAATACACAAGAACTCCACAATCTTTACATAAAAATAAAATGTAAGTCATGTATGGCATGGCATGTCTTTATTCTAGCTCTTGGGAGACGGAAGTGGTAGATCTCTGTGAGTTCCTGGCCATAGTCTAAAAGAAACAAAAAACCAAGAGCAATAGCTGTGCTTCCAGGGGACCCAATTCAATTGTGCCCGCCTGGAGACAGCTCACAGCTGTCTGTAGTTCCAGTCCCAGGGGATCTGACACCCTCTACTGGCCTCTGAGGCACATACATGATGCACAGATGCATGCAGGCAAAACACCCATACACATAAATAAAATTTTAAGAGACGTGTGTGTGTGTGTGTGTGTGTGTGTGTGTGTGTGTGTGTGTACACGCGTGTGCGCGTACATTCAGAGAGAAAGACAGATATATACTAAAATTGTGCCCTACCTTTTTTTTTTTTTAAACTGAGGATCGAACCCAGGGCCTTGCGATTGCTAGGCAATGAGCTAAATCCCCAACCTGTGCCCTACCTTTTTAAGGTGCCACATATATTGAAAAGTTATACATTCATTAAAAAATGATAGCAGTGACTAGGGTGCTTCAGTGGCAGATTGGTAGCATCTGTGGTTTATGAAATCATTGGAGAAGTAGCCAACTTATTTATAGCAATTGAAGTTGGTGCATTCTTTGGGATCGCTATAGGTCATAGAAAGATGCTCAATATATATTGTAAAATGGAAAATAAAAAAGATTCAAGTCAGGCCTGGTGGCATAGGCCAGTAAATCTATTCAAGAGGCTGAGGCAGGAGGATCTCTAGTCAAGGCCAGCCTGAGCTACAGAACAAGGTCCAGCCAACCTGGGCAACTTAGTTAGACTTTATCTCAAAGACAAAAAGAAGGTCTAGAGAGATGGCTCAGTGGTAAAGAGCACTTTCTGCTCTTACAGAGGATGTGGGTCTGATTCCTAGCACCCACATGGCAGCTTACAACCCTCTGTAACTACAGTTCCAGGAACACCAACCAATACCCTCCTGGCTCCAGGCACACTTATCATACACAGATATGCATGCAGGAAACACACACACACACACACACACACACACACACACACACACACACACACACACACTAGTTTAAAAGGGGCTGGAGAATGAGTAGAGTGCTTGCTTGGCATGAATAAGGCCCTGGGTTCAATCCACAGTGCCACAAAAAGGAAGAAAGGAAGAGAGGGAAGGGAAATTCATAAGCATTCATGAGCATTGTATGTGTACATTGAAAGCTATGTAAGGTGAATAGTTAATTTTGATGTTCTCTGGGTAGAACTGAGGGGTCAACTTCATGAGCAACCTGTTGCCACAATGTTTAAAATTTTATAGTTAAAATATTTTATAAGCAGAAAGAATATTTTTTAAAAGGCAATTTATAATTTCTTTTTACAGGGGATTACATGCTTGAGGCAAAGCCAAAAGAAATTTCAGAAATTCAACGTGTAAATTATGAACAGGTAATAAACATGATTTTATATTAAAATATGTAATTTTGTGTTACAAATATACATTGTCTGTGGTTTGAAGTTTTTTCTATACAGGACTGGAGAGTAAATGTTTTAGGTTTTGCCAGTCACATACGTTCAAATCTATTGCTATTCTTTCTTTTTTTTTTAACTACCCTTTAAAAATGTAAAAAAAAAAAAAAATCTTAGCTCAGAGCCATATTTGGTTCAGAAGCTGTAATTTTTAGATTCCTGTTTTTATGAATTTATATGCTAATAATGTATCTATATCATCTTATAAATCTGTACAGAATAACTTGGCAGTTTTCTTGAAAATTTATTCTCAAGTGAATTTGTCATTGATTTATCTTTTCTTGTTTCATTTAAATTATTATCATTTTTTTCCAGTGCTGAGAATTGAATTCAGTACCTTGTACATCCCAGATAAACATTCAACCAGTCCTCAAGTTATGTTTAAGATAAGGTTGAGTAAATGCTGGCTGAGGTGTCAGGACACATTCTGCAGTTGTTTACTTTCAACACAGCCTCATTTTTGGTATGTTCTTTAGAGATCCTGCTCTGTAATGAAGGCACGGTAGGTTCAAAGTTGCCGAAGCAAGCTTTATCGTCTTCAGTTTTCTTTGTATTTGTCAATACAAGGAAGGAAAAAGAAATTAGCTTCTTTTTGTGAAAGGATGGGTCACCTGGGGAGGAAATGAATATCACTGGGGATTCATTCTCACTGTACAAGCAACTTTTAAAATATGGGACCAGCTGAGCATGGTGAAGCCTGATCTGCATAGATTTCCACGCCAACCAGGACTACACAATGAGACCCTCTCTCACAAAACAGTCATCAGGAGCAAATTCACAACAGAAAACAAAATTCATTTCTGGTTTTTTTAGAGTTTATCTTTGTATTTATTTATTTAGGCAGGATCTCACTGTGTAGACTTGGCTGGCCTGGAGCTCACAATGTAGAACAGGTTAGCCTCGAATTCACAGAGAACCTCCTTCCTCCGCCTCCAAGTGCTGGGACTAATTACAAAGTTTCTTGAATTTGAATGTTCATATAATCTTGTCCTTACACAACTGAAAAACCACTATCTTGCATTATAGGCAATCTGTAACTGAAGTCAACTTTGTGTGCTGATTGAAATTGTATTAGAGAAGATTGAAGCATAGCTCACAAGGACCTAGGTTTACAAATCAGTAACTCTCCCAAAAATTACTAGGAGAGTTTGTAGTTTAGAACAGTGATTTTCAAACAGTTCTTAGCAGTAGAAAAGTAGAAACCTCCTCTGAAATCTTAACATCAGTTTCTAGAATATAAAAATCATTAAATTATGTTTTTAATTGGTTTTTAAGCTAGCAGATAAAATAATGTGTCTCACTGTAGACTTTCCATGCATGCTTTGTTCTTATGTTACCCTCTCCTGCCTTTCATCTCCTCTGGCCCCATTTCTCCCCAGTAGCCCTTCCTACTTTCACTTCACATCAGTTCCATTCTGTCTTTTTTTCTCTTTCTTTCCCCTCACCTTTAGATTTCATCTTCCCCTTTCAGAGTCCTCTTTCTCATTTCATGACTGATGTCCACATAAAACCAGTAAATAATATTTTATAAGTATGACATGGTAAGGTTTGATTTATATCATTTATAAAGTTTATATAACTTCTTACTGAACTCAATGAGGCATTTTTGGATAACATCAAAACTCAAATTCAGAATAGTGGTTGGTCATTCTAGTATCGTATTACTTCTGTTGACGGTCTTAAGGATCCATTGACAAGTGTTTGCAAGTGACAGAGGATATATAAGGACTTAAGGCAAACATACCTGATCCCACTGAGATGATTCAGTGTGTAAAGGAACCTAATTCCTGGAGCCCACTTGGTGAAAGGAAACAGCAGGTTCCCTCAGGCTGTCCTCTGACCTCCACATGCATGTTGTGGCACCCATACACTCCTCCCCCAACCACAGTAAACAATTTTCAGACTGCCCTGTTCTTAAAATAAGTACAAAAAGTATTGGTGAAGTTAGTTCATGCTACCATTTACTTTAAGAATGGTGTGTAGCAAGCTACATGCTGGGTCTGAGCACCTGGTTTAAGCTCACAGGTGTCAGGCACCTGTTGTTTTTGTTTTGTTTTGTTCTGTTTTTTGGTCAGGCACCTGTTCTTAATGAGACTTTATATGAGCTGAAATGATCAGACCTACATTTGGAAAGACCAACACAGACCTGGGATGTTCACGTGAACTTCTGCCAAAGCCACCATGCTGACACCGCACACTTCCTAGCCTTGTCAGATAGACAAGGCTAAGAAAACACGGTGTGCATGACAACAGGTTTTCTTTTTATTTCGCTCATTTATTTTTGCAGTTGTAGGGTATTAAATGAGAGCCTTACACAGGTAGGTCAGGGCTCTATCACCAGGCTGCACCTTCAGCCTGACAAATTTTTAAATGATCACAAATGTGTTTGTAAAACATACTTAGGTTTAAGTTGGCTGTGACAGCACACCATTGTAATCTGAGTGATCAGGAGGCAGAGGTGGAGGACTGAAAATTCAAGGCCTGGCCTACATAGCAAGACTATCTGAAATAAATAAAAGTCTGTTTTGTATTTAAATTTAAAATACTTCCTTATGCTAGAAGTACTTGTGAGAGGAGATCTAAAACAGTTTTACTAGTACCTTTAAGGATCCAATAGTAACCTCTTCTTAGGGTATCAGCAGCCGTCTGTCCCTCACTCTTATTTTATACCATAATTATCAATTTGGAATTAGGAAGAAGTTGTCCAACTATTGTCTCTTTAATCTTTGTTTATAAATGTCTCTCTGTATTATCAGTTTTACTAATCTTGATGGTATTGACTGGTAGGAAATTGTTTACTGTTTTTTAAGACTTGGTCTACTATGGAGCCCATCCTGGCCTTGAATTTCCTACCCTCCTGCTCCCACCTCTCTAATGCTTGAATTACAGCATGCACTGGTTTTTATTTGTTCTATGAGAAGTAGCCTGTTTATTCTCATATTAAATGTTTTTTTGTTTTTGTTTTTGTTTTTTTGAGACAGGGTTTCTCTGTGTAGTTTTGGTGACTGTCCTGGATCTCACTCTGTACACCAGGCTGGCCTCGAACTCACAGAGATCCACCTGCCTCTGCCTCTCGAGTGCTGGGATTAAAGGTGTATACCACCACCGCTGCCGGGCTTGAATGTTAAAATAATCAGAAAAACAGGTTTTTAAATAATCTTCACTAAATGATTTGTGACTTTTATCAGAAAAACAGGTTTTTAAATAATCTTCACTAAAATGATTTGTGACTTTTATTTTTAATTCATTAATTAATACATTCATCCATGTACACGTGGCACAGTTTGCATGTGAAAGCCAAGAGGCTGACTTTGCAGGAAGCAGTTCACTCTTTCAGATGTGGGCTCCATCAACGAAGTTGGTGGTTAGACTTGTGCTGCAAGCACCATTACCACTCTGACCTGGGCGTTAGACTGTGCGATCTGTTTTCTGCCTCTCTCAGGCTTCACCTACAACTTCTTCCATTTATTCAGATCTACCCTTACTGGATTCTGCAAATATTGTAATATGCTCAGTTCTTTGTTTGTTTGTTTGTTTTGTTTTGTTTTGTTTTGTTTTTGTTTGTTTGTTTTTAGAGACAGGGTTTCTCTGTAGCTTTGGAGCCTATCCTGGACTAGCTCTGTAGACCAGGCTGGCCTCGAACTCACAGAGATCCACCTGCCTCTGCCTCCCGAGTGCTGGGATTAAAGGCATGCGCAACCACTGCCCTGTTTGTATCAGTTCTTTCGTTAGGATTGTTTTTATTGTTGTTGTTAGTGTGGTTTGGGGTTTTTGTTTGTTTTTCCAGACAGAGTTTCTCAGTGTAGTCCTGGCTGTCCTGGAACTCGCTCTGTAGACCAGGCTGGCCTGGAGCTCAGAAACCCACCTGTCTCTGCCTCCCAAGTGTGGAATTAAAGGTGTGTGCTACCATGGCCTGGCCAGAACTTAGTTTTCAAAGAGGCCTTTCTTTCTCCTCGTCTCCCCTCTTTCCCTTCTGGCCTTTTCCTTCCCCCATGTTCAGTATACTCAGCATACAATCAAGTCTAAGAAAAGCGTCAGTTCCCATGTGCCTCCTGTTCCCCTTCAGCCTGCGCATACAGCCTCTTCATTATGACCTTTCCACACCAAAGCAGTGTGTTGGCCACACACAAGGAAGGCCTCATCCAGGGCAGCAGGGTTAGAAGAGTGGCAAACTTCTAAAGGTTTTTCCTAATAGTCACAAGGTTGATGGCCTACTAAGGGGATTGAAGGTAATTTGGGCTTCGGATGTGCAACATTCCAACTGTTTACATGTTCTAATCAGTCAACATTGAAGAATCTATAACATGTGGTGGGTTTCTTCTAGGAACTTCAGTTCTCAGACTAACAACCCTACATCGACACAGGATTGTCACCCAAAGTCCATAGGTTGCATTAGGTTTCACCTCTGGTGTCACACTTTCTGTGACTTTTGACAAGTGTGTGATGGAATGTACCCTCCGGTGTGACACAGCACCAGTTACCAGAATGTCTCACTGTGTGCTGCTAGGTGCTCCTCCCTCCCTGATTAGAGTCTCCACAAGGTCAGCTGTTACCAGTGCCAGATTCCACGTGTGGAATCACCGTCTTTTCAGATCTGCTTCTGTTATTTAGTGATGTGTAGTTAGTTCTTCTGTATCCTTTTAGAGCCCAAGAGCTCATTTCTAGTTTTTAAATTGTAGTAAAACCACGTAAGATTTCATTCATCAGCCATCGTTTTCAATTGTACAATTTAGTGGTGTTAACTACATTCACACTGAGATATGAGAGAGCTCTAGAACTGTTTCATCATATGAGGCTGAATTCTATACCCCCCAAGCAATAACTTCATACTTTCACTCGTACTGACCTCCGTTCTACTTTCTGTTCTAGTCATTGTGGTTGCTTTACAATAATATAGAACAGAGTCATAAAGCATCTGCTCTTTGGGGAGCTTATTACATCCTTGAAGGTTCATTTGTGCCGTAGCATGTGACAGGAGTTCCTTCTTGTACCATTGATAATAATGTCATAGACATTTGCACTACTGCTTCTTAACTGTTGTTGAGCTGAGCCTGGGTCTTGAAGTGGCAGTCCTTAAACTTCAGACTTTTCCTAGAGATTTCCCAGTCTGAAAATAGATCCTTACTTCCTGCCACTCTGCCCAACCTCCTACTGCTCAGTTTTACTTGTTAATGCTTGGTATCATGTTGTACATTTACATGGCTTTCTCTTGTAGCACCATGCTAACTACCTGACAGGAGAAAACCTGTTATATTCACTATTGTATCACTGGAACTCAGATTAGTGCCTGGAACACAGTATGTACTTAATGAAAGTCTGTTAAGGGGCTGAAGATGTGGCTTGTCTAGCATGCACAAAGCCCTGGATTTGATCCCTAGTGCTGCAGGACTATAAGAGAATAAAAAAGAATAAAATAAAATCAGAAAATGAAAATAAAAGTGTTGAAGCAGGGAATAATGGATAAAGTGTAAGTTTTCACTTTTTTCTTTCTTTTCTTTTTCCTTTTTTTTTTTTTTAAAGAAATAGGGTTTTAAGCTGGGCAGTGGTGGCACACACCTTTAATCCCAGTACTCAGGAGGCAGATCTCTGTGAGTTTGAGGCCAGCCTGGTCTTCGGAGAGAGATCCAGGACAGGCACCAAAACTACATGGAGAAACCCTGTCTGGAAAAAAGAAAGAGAAAGAAAAGAAGAGAGGAAGGGGAGAGAGGAAGGGAGAGAGACAGAGAGAGAGAGAGAGAGAGAGAGAGAGAGAGAGAGAGAGAGAGAAGAAGAAGAAGGAGGAGGAGGAGGAGGAGGAGGAGGAGGAGGAGGAGGAGGAGGAGGAGAAGAAGAAGAAGAAAGAAAACAGAAAAAAGAAACAGGATCTTGGTGTGTTACTTAGGTTGGAAATCTTGGGCTCAAATGAGAAGCCTGCTGGAACTACAGGCTCATGTCACCTGTCAGCACATACAACTTTTTTTTTTATTGTAGTTCTTACTCAACTGAATTCTGCTTCTCCCCTTTGTATTTTTAGAATATGAGTGATGCGATGGCGATCTTGCACAAACTACAGACAGGCCTGGATGTGAATGTCAAGTTCACTGGGGTGCGAGTGTTCGAGTACACACCAGAGTGCATAGTCTTCGACCTTCTAGATATTCCTTTGTATCACGGGTGGTTAGTAGACCCTCAGGTAAGTAGTGTTTCAGTTGTGTAAATACAGGGGGCTTGAGAGATGGCTCAGTGGTTAAGAGCACTGACTACTCTTGCAGACAGGTCACAGTTGTCTGTAACTCCAGTTCCAGGGAATCTAATGCTTTCTTTTGACACATACAGCTGCCAGGCACGCCACTGGAACACAGACATACATGCAGGCAAAACACTTGTACACATAAAAACAACAGTCACAGCCAGGCGGTGGTGGTGCATGCCTTTAATCCTAGCACTCGGGAGGCAGAGGCATGTGGATCTCTGTGAGTTCAAGGCCAGCCTGGGCTACCAAGCGAGTTCCAGGAAAGGCGCAAAGCTACACAGAGAAACCCTGTCTTGAAAACCGCCCCCCCCCAAAAAAAAAGTCACATAAACACAAATGCAGGAAAGTTCATCTAAATTTATATATTTTAATATGAATATACTTGCTCTTTGACCTGGAATTAGCAAAACCAAGATAGACACTGTCTTCCAGGGCTCCCAACCTGCTTAAGACTTTGACTGCAGAGTCAAGTAAAGAATCCCTCACTTTTCACATCAATTGGCAGTTTAGAGAGTTTTCCAAAATATCCTAAGATTGAATAGTTTGTTAGAACCCTTATGGTAGTTTGAAAGAAAATGGCCTCCAAAGGAAATGGCAATATTGGGAGGTGTGGCTTTGTTGGAGTAGGTGTGGCCTTGTTGGAGGAAGTGTGTCACAGTGGAGGCAGGCTTTAAGGTCTCTTGCTTAAGCTTTGCTCAGTGTCACAGTCATTGCCTGCAAGATGTAGGACTCTCAGCTACTCCTCCAGCACCATGACTGCCTGTGTGCCACCATGTTCCCATCATGATGATGATGGACTGAACCGCTGAAACTGTGAGCTGCCAATTAAATGTTTTCCTTTATAAGAGTTGCTGTGAGGCTGGAGAGATGGCTCAGAGGTTAAGAGCACTGGCTGCTCATTCAGAGGTCCTGACTTCAATTCCCAGCAACCACATGGTGGCTCACAACCATCTGTAATGAGATATGATGCCCTCTTCTGGCATGCAGGCAGAACACTGTATACATAATAAATAAAACTTAAAAAAAAAAAAAAAGTTGCTGTGGTCATGGTGTCTTTTCACAGCAATAGAAACCCTAACTAAGACAACCTTCTTGGGTGTATGTGGTGATAATGTGTTCCCCAAAATATTGTGCACCCTAATAAACTAGATACAGAGGCTAGAAAATGGTGGCACACACACACCTTTAATCCTGTCACTTGGGAGGCAGAGATCCATCTGGATTTCTGTGAGTTTAAGGCCACAGTGGAAACAGCCAGGCATGGTGACTCACGCCTTTAATCCCAGGAAGTGATGGCAGAAAGCAGAAAGGTGAGGATCAGGAACTAGAGTCCTGTTAAGCTTTTAGGCTTTTAGCAGCACAGTTCAGCTGAGATCCATTTGGATGAGAACACAGAGGCTTCCAGTCTGAGGAAACAGGATCAGCTGAGGAACTGGTGAGGTGAGGTGGCTGTGGCTTATTCTGCTTCTCTGATCTTCCAGCATTCACCCTAATACCTGGCCCTGGGTTTGATTTTATTAAGACCATTTAAGATACATGCTATAGGTGTACCATTGCATGCAAATAATTCAGCTTATTACTATAATGATGCACACAAGAGAAATCAGATACAGGTTCATATTAACCAAGGGAAGATGCATAGGACAGAATCTAGGAAGGTTTTACCTGGGAAGCTCCTGTCCTCTAAGCATGTTGCCCTCCTGGAATTGGTGTATGGCAGTATCATAGAACGTTGCTAATCCTAGAACTCAGCCTCCAGAGTTCAAGTTTTTTATGATTGATTGCCAGTGTGATTGATCCCAGGAAGCAAGACTTGATGCCGCATTGTTCAAGGGGGCCTCCATGAGTCACTGGCTCTAGTGTGAGCTGCAGGTGTAGCATGAAGGCTTTCCCATGTATAGCACCATTGGTTTTGTTACTAGAGAAATCCAAGAGCATAGAGGTTACCACCCCAGGAGTCTGGAAAGGCCAGACCTCTCCTTGGTCAAGAGCATAAAATTAAAGAGAGATTTTCTAATTTCCCTGACTTTTATTTTAAAGGCCACTGCCATATCCTCATCATTCTAATGTGTGAAAGGATTCTGCACCTTTCTGTATGTCCAGTGACTGCTAGTATTTAATAATCTATATTCTGTCTCTTGCTGAGTATACCAGGGTCCTGACTTGAAGTGCAGGACACACTCCAGCATAACCAAACAAAGTTTTAAGAATAGTTCAGTTAGAAAGATGTGGGCAAAGGTAAGGGAAACAACCAAGGAATAGTGAAGCATCTTAGAGCTATCTGCAGCCAGGAACCATTTCCTCTGAACTCTGAAAAGACAGTGGTTAAATCCCAGCAACACCACTTGCTGAAGCATGAGAGGACAGTCCAGAAGGGAATACAGTCACTACCAAGTGTGGATAGCAGCAAGATAGACAGGAAGACCTAGCCTGCTGCCCCCACTCTCTAGTGTCCTTTACTACCATGCATTAGTCAAGCTGAGTGAAAGTAAAGAGGCAGCTTTAGAATAGAGTGCAGAGACGGTCTTGGAAGAACCAAAGGAAGAAACAGCTTCTTTCTTATGTGTAAAGTTGTTTTATTTGGTTGGTTTCTTTATTTCTTTTCTTTTTTTTCCTGAGATAGGGTCTAACTATATAAATCAGGTTAGCTTGGAACTCACAGAGCTCCACCTGCCTGCCTTCCAGGTGCTAGGATTTCAGGCATATACCACTGTGCTTAACTTTTTCTATGAGGGTTGAAGATTAAACTCAGGCCCTCATCCTCGGATGGTAGTACTGAGTCATCTCCTAGCCCCATGCCTGCATTTTTAACCATTAATGATGTTGAACATATTTTCCCAATCTTATTTGCTGTTAGTATATCCTCTTATAAAATCTCTTTTTTCCCTCCCTTTTTCCCCTCCAATTTTCTAATTATATTGGTGTTTTTAGTTTTTTGAAACAGGGTCTCTATATATAACCAGAGCTGATATAGAATTTGCAATTTTCTTGCCTCTGCCTTCTGAGTACCAGGTTGCAGGTGTGTGCTAACATACCTGGCTTCAAGGAGTTTTTACTTTAATTTTTATGTGTCTCTGTGTATGGGTGTGCATACATGTATCACATATGTGCAGATACTTGCAGAAGCCAGAAGAGGGTATGGGCTCCCTGGAGCTTGGTTGTTAGTCACATGATGTAGGTGCTGGGAATCAAACTCAGGTCCTTAACTATTGAGCCATCACTCAGTGATTTATTGAAACCTAGTTCATTGATTTTTTTTCTCTATAAGTCCAACAACTCTTTCTAGCTCTAAATCTTGACTGTTTCTTGCTGTGGTTTTCCTTGCCAAATATACTATAGTTTTATTTATTGTACTTAAGTCTATGACCCATTTTGAGTTAATTTTGAGGACTTGAGTTGTTGGATGTGAATATTCCCTTGCTCTGGCACATTTCACGTGTAGTTGTCACCTTAATCAATTTTTTGAATAGTTTTATCATCTTGAAAAGAAACTCAGCTGGGCGGTGGTGGCGCACGCCTTGAATCCCAGCACTTGAGGGGCAGAGGCAGGAGGATCTCTGAGTTTGAGGCCAGCCTGGGCTACAGAGCTAGTTCCAAGACAGCCAGAAAAACCCTGTCTTTGAAAAACCAAAATAAATAAATAAATAAATAAATCTTTGAGAGAGAGAGAGAGAGAGAGAGAGAGAGAGAGAGAGAGAGAGAGAGACAAGAAGAAGAAGAAGAAGAAGAAGAAGAAGAAGAAGAAGAAGAAGAAGAAGAAGAAGAGAGAAGAGAAGAGAAGAGGAAGAAGAAAAGAAAAGAAAAGAAAAGAAAAGAAAAGAAAAGAAAAGAAAAGAAAAGAAAAGAAAAGAAAAGAAAGGAAAAGAAACTCTATATCTGTTAGCCATCAGCCTCTAGTCTTTGTAACTTTCCCAGTCTGATTTGCCTGTAAAGATTTAGCTATCCTGGGCACTTCATGTAAATGAAAACATGTAATATGTGATCTTTCTTACTTCTTTATTTATGTGCCTATGCATGTAAACTTTTGTGCTCACAGAGATCTACCTTGCATCCTCCTGAGTGATAGGATGTATAATTTTGATGAGACCCAATTTATCTATTTTAATTTTGTCTTTTGTGTGGTCGCCTAACCACAAGTCACAAATGTGAATTCACATATGTTTTAGTGTTTACATTTAGGAATATGATGCATTTTGAATTAGTTTTTCTGTATCTGGAAAGGACCTAACCGTATTCTTTTGCCTGTCAGTATCCCATTGCCCTGTTAGTTGCTGAAAAGATCCTTCAAGACCTACTGAATTGTCTTGATACTCACTTGTAAAGTAACCTCTTTTTTTATTTTCTTTTTTGTTTATTTTATTTAATTAATTTTTTTAAACATGTATATTTTTTCTCCTTTTTTATTTATTATATTTGTGTTTTAATTTTACATATCAGCCATGGGTTCCTCCCCCTTCCTGCCCCTGCCCCCACCTTCCCCCCAGTGCCTCCCCTCCATTCCCATCTCCTCCAGGGCCAAGACTCCCCTGGGGATTCATTTAAACCTGGTGGATTCAGTACAGGCAGGTCAAGTCCCCTCCTTTCAGGCTGAGCAAAGTGTCCCTGTGTAAGCCCAAGGTTCCAAACAGCCAGCTCATGCACTAAGGATAGGTCCAGGTCCCACAGCCTGGATGCCTCCCAAACAGTTCGAGCTATTCAATTGTCTCACTTATCCAGAGGGCCTGCTCCAGCTGGGGGCTCTACAGCCTTTGGTTCATAATAATTCATGTGCTTCCATTCGTTTGGCTATTTGATGTGGAGCAAGGGGAACTCTCCTCCCCTGCTGGTGGGAATGCAAGCTTGTACAGCCACTTTGGAAATTAATATGGCGCTTCCTTAGAAAATTGGGAATCCATCTCCCCCAAGACCCAGCTGTAGCACTCTTGGGCATATACCTAAGGAATGCTCAATCATACCACAAGGGCATTTGCTCAGCTATGTTCATGTCAGCATTGTTTGTAATAGCCAGAACCTGGAAACAACCTAGATGCCCTTCAACTGAAGAATGGATAAAGAAAATATGGTACATATACACAATGGAGTACTACTCAGCAGAGAAAAACAATGACACCATGAGGTTTGCAGGTAGGCTACCTAAAAACAGGACCCTAGGAAAGACACAGGGATCGCCCAATGACAGAGAAATGGATGAGATCTACATGAACAACCTGGATGACAGTGGGAGTAATGAAGGGCAAGGTTCGAGGGGAAAGAAAACTTAGGGGAGCAGGAGATCCCAGCTGGATCAAGAACAGAAAGGGAGAACAAGGAATAACAGACCATGATAAATGAAGACCACATGAGAACAGGAATAGGCAGAGTGCTGAAGAGGTCCCCAGAAATCCACAATGATACAACCACTGAAGACTACTGGCAATGGTCGAGAGAAAGCTTGATCTGACCTAGTCTGGTGATCAGATGGCCAAACACCCTAACAGTTGTGCTGGAACTATCATCCAATAACTGATGGAAGTGGATGCAGAGATCCTCAGCCAGGCCCTAGGTGGAGCTCCAGGAGTCCAATTGTCGAGAAATAGGAGGAACTGTAAGAGCAAGAATTGTTGATACCAAGATTGGAAAAGCACAGAGACAAATAGCCAAACGAATGGAAGCACATGAATATTTTATTTTCTTAAATCTCCAGTATAATTACAGTAAGGTGAAATCATGATGGGTATTTGTTGGCTTTTTTTTTTTTTTTTGACAGAGTCTTATATAATAGCCCAGTTTGACCTGGAATTCACTATGTAGACCAGGCTGACCTTGAATCCACAGCAATCCTGTCTCAATTTAATCCAGGCTTTTATGCTATAGACTTTGCCTAATACCACTTCCTGCCTTTCTCCAACATTCTTACTCTACCCCAGTGACACTTGATGTTTTTCTGTTAGCTAAGCAGGTCAGTTCATTCCTCTCAGAGCTGCCGATGTTGCTGCAGGTCTTGGCATGGAACCCAGAGCCCTGTGCATGCCAAGCAAGTCTCCACTCTCAGGCCAGCTCAGTTTTGTACTGACTGGATTATTCCCTGGGGACTGCTATTCTCCCAGTACCTTGTTCTCCCAGGTCTTCACATTTTTGGTTCTTTATATTTCAAAAGTTCTTGTCAAATATTATTTTGTAAAAGATACCCTACCTAAAATTATTACTCTCCCTCTTCTCAGCCATTTTATCTCCCTTTACTATGTTTTTATCATTTATTAATAACTATAATTATTACCTATTCATTTACCTGACTGACTGCCATTTTCCAATAAATGCTTATTTTAGGGGATCTAATGTCTCAATGTTTAGAATAGTGTGTATCACACAGTAGGTGCTTAATAAATATTAACTGATAAAGTGCATTGTGCCTGCTTTAGCTATAGAGAAAGAGAGGCATCATGGCAGAGGTTGTCCATACCCTCCATCCCTGTCGTTTCTAAAATCAACTGGTATTCAAGGCAATAAAGGGGTAGTTCACTTTAACAAGGACATCTGTGTTTTGTCCTGGACTAGCTCTGTAGACCAGGCTGGCCTTGAACTCACAGAGATCCACCTGCCTCTGCCTCCTGAGTGCTGGGATTACAGGCGTGTGCCACCACTGCCCAGCCACATCTGTGTTTTGATTGGCACTCTATCACTGAGGATATCACTAAAAGTCAACCATGCCCAGCATTTTACACATTCTGGATGTATCCTGGCAGGTATCAATACCAGGTAGTTTCACTTCTTGTAAGTCACATGACAGCCTGAGGAACAGTAGACTGAGTTCTTAAAAACAAAATTCATATCATTTGTTTGTATGTGTAGCTGTAAGTTGTCCAGTATACAGTTGAAGAATATACTTACAGAAAAAAACAAACTTCAGTGTAGTACAGAGAAGGCTTATTGGGTACTTCTGGTCTAGGCAGAGGTTCCTAAGAGAAGTCTCAGTACTCTAGGTCTGTTTCACTCCCTTTCTTTCCAACAAATCCTGTTGATCTGAAGAGAACAAGAAAAGACAAAAGCTTAACAAACCTTCCAGGCCAGGCAGTGGTGGAGCACGCCCTTAATCCCAGTGCAGAGGAGGCAGTGGCAGGGGGATCTCTGAGTTCAAGGTCAGCCTGGTCTACAGAATGAGTTCCAGGATGGCCAGGGCTACACAAGAGGAACCCTGTCTCAGAAAAAAAAAACAAAAAAACAAAAAAACAACTTCAGAACTGGATGCTTCTTTGAATTCTAATTCTGTGGTCTGTAAATAGCTATCTTGCTTGGGTGTAGTAATGCACACCTTTGATATCAGCATTTGGGAGACAGAGGCAGACAGATCTCTCTGGATTTGAGGCTAGCATCGTTTACATAGAGAGTACCAGGACAGTTAGGGCTACATAGAGAGACCTTGTCTCAAAAGAGCAAAGTATCTTGCAGATAAATACCTATAGTCACCTGAATAATGGACACTAGAATTCAGACACTGAGAAGATATTGCCAAATGATTAATTGGTAACCAATTTTTGTTTGTTTGTTTTGAGACAGAGTCTCAAACATCCTATTCTGGCCTCAAACTCACTACGTTGTAACAGAGGAATCACCTTGGACTCCTAATCCACCTGCCTCCACCTCCCAAGTGCTAAGGTCTCACATACACGCCACCACACCCCTGTAACTGGCCTCTTGAAAGCAAAGGTGCAGGCTAGATGATAATAGGAAGGCATCAATGAACTGAAGAAAACAAACTCTAGTCCATAATTCTGTCCTTATAAAGTCACTTTTCAAAAATGAAGCAGTTTTTTTTTTTTCAAATTGTATTTTAGTAATTTGCTCTCACTAGACCTTTATTAGTATAAATATAAATAAGCATTTGGACATGAAGCAAAATCACTATATATAAAGAAAAACTGGATATATTATATGTAACATAGATAAATCTAAGTGACTGATGATCACCAAATAGCATGATCTTTTGGGTACTCAAATCTTCTAAACTCTGCAGAAATAATAACAGAAGTTAGAAGAATTAATGAAATTAAGGTTTCCAAGGATCTAGAGCTAATTGTTAAAGAAGAAAATAATTAACAATCTCTGTTTCTAATTCTGTGGTAAGCCTTGCTTTGTTACTAATGCTGGCCTCCGAAAATACTTAAAAAGACAATGACTGTGGGCTAGATTAAAACTGATTTGTGTTTTGCTGTTGATGAGATATATATATATATTAAGGAAAAAGAAATGCCTCAAAATTATTAAAGAAAAGTGACGGGCAGATGGCATGGGCATTCTGAGTTTGAGGCCAGCCTGAGATTTATAAGACTCCCCCAATCTCAAAAAAAAAAGTAAAATAAGTGTGAAAGTGTCACAGGTGGAAGGGTGGTTTAGCATGTGCCACCACACGGTTTGAAAACATCTGTGTTTTATCTGAACACTGGGTTTTTCTATTTTTGTTTGATGTGCATGGATGTTTTATCTGCCTATATGTCTGTGTATTGCATGTGTGTAATGCCTGTGGAGACCAGAAGAGGGTGTTGGTTTCTGGAACTGGACATTTGTGAGCACCTACCTAGGTGCTGGAAAGGAAACTCAGGTCCTCTGGAAAAGCAGCCAGTGCTTTTAACTGCTAAATCATCTCTCCTCTACCCCCTGGATTTTCTTATTTTTCCTCCTTAATACCTCATGTATTGTAGTTGCTTTTTTATGCATTTTTGTAGTCTTTATAGTTGCATGTAAGAACTATCATTTTGCATAATTCAAATATAACTGTGCTGTAGTTTTCATGTGTTAGACTTGAGCTGTTAAACAGAAACTGCTGGGTTCTGCCTTCTGTACTGACATTCTCATAAGCCTTTCTATTTAGTGTTGTGTTACGACAGAGGCTTACAAAGTGATGGGATTGTTTTTGTCACTGTTTCTAATCTTGCCAGGGCTAGTAAGACAGTCATTTGTTTTCCAGATTGATGACATTGTAAAAGCTGTTGGCAACTGCAGTTACAACCAACTGGTGGAGAAAATCATCTCCTGTAAGCAGTCAGACAACAGCCAGTTGGTTAGCGAAGGTGGGTGAGTGCTGCTGATACCTGGTCAAACAATTTGCCTTGAAATTTATTTCATAGTTGTAAATTTCTTGGATAGGATTTCTAAAACTGTAAGTGGTTTCGGGCAGGAGAGATGGCTCAGCGGTTAAGAGCACTGGCTGCTCTTCCAGAGGTCCTGAGTTCAATTCCCAGCAACCACATGGTGGCTCACAACCATCTGTAATGAGATCTGGTGCCCTCTTCTGGCCATGCAGACACAGCACTGTATACATAATAAATAAATAAATCTTTAAAAAAAAAAAAAACTGTAAGTGGTGGCTCTTTTAGGAATTAAAGAGAAGCATCTGTAGACATGCAGGGAAGGATTCTTCTAGAGCCCTCTTCCGCTGGCTGTAAAGTCAGGGCAGGGTGCTACAGAAGGCTTTGGACCACTTGCAGCTTTGGCACGATCACACGTCCAGTGATTATTACTGGGCTTACTGACCCTGAACCTCTACCTGAAGAGGGTGTATGTATTTTCCACCATGTCTCAGTGCAGTTCAGTATGAAATTCTCATTCTGGAGCACAAGTAACTGACTAAAATTATTAAATTCACTGTCACAGAGACAGGTCATCATTTTTTCAGGGTTTTCCTCCTTTGGAGCCCCTCCCATTCTCGAGTTCTTTGCCACTTTTCCTCAATAAATCTACATTTACTCTGCTTAAAAAATATATAACATTTTTCAGATGTGCTCCAGTTAATAGTGAGTAAAGCGATTTGAAGCCAGAATGCTCTAGGGCTGGAAGCCAGTTGGATAAACTTTCACCACCATTCCCTCCACTGCTTCCTACAAGAACATAGTGAGGCTGAAGTAAGTTCACCTTCCTTAGAATGAAAAAGAAAAAAAAGGAAAGGAAAGGAAAGAAGAGAGAGAGAAGTAGGAGAAGGAGGAGGAGGAGGGAGGAAGGAAGGGAGAGAGAGAGAGAGAAAGAAAGAAAAATCAAAAGATGAGAGGCAAGAGGATGAGTCTGCCACTCTCACTCAGACATAGTTTTTCAACATGCAGCATAATAAAAATTGATTACAGTCAACATACTTTTAGAAATTAAAGCTAGTGACTATAAGGATATATAATAGGCTAGGGACTGGGCAAGATGGCACATACCTTTAATATCAGCACTCAGGAGGCAGAGGGAAGAGGATCTCTGTGAGTTTGAGGCCAGCCTGGTCTACATAGCAAGTTTCAGGACAGCCAGGACTACACAGAGACCCCATCTCAAAAGCAAACAAACAAAAGAATGTGCTATGCTAGGGAGATGACTCAGTTGGTAAAATTCTTGTGTAAGACCTGTGTTGGATTTCCTACATCCCACATAAAAACTAAAGCCTTCAAAGACAGGAGCATCCTGGGGCCAGCTGGTCAGCCAGTCTAGCTAAATTGCTGAGGACCCTGTCTCAGACACAGTGGATAGCAACTGAGACAGGTACTCTATACCAACCTCTGGTCCTCCACATGACTACCACACACCACAAAACAAAAGATTATGTAAGAGCATAGAGAAAGATGTGTGCACAAATCTTACCTTGACAGATTCTACTAATCATATTAATTATCCAGGAGCTTAATATATTTATGCAAAAATAGAAGTAATAAAAAGTTATCCCTGTCTTTTACTTGAAAAGGTAACATAAGCATATAGGAATATTGATCATTGCTTTGAGTGACATCTGTTTTATTACAATTTAAGGCAAAAATGTTTAAATTTTAGGAAGGAAATGAGCAATAAAGCTATCATAAAAATGTTTTCTGCCAGATGTAGTGTCTCATGCCTCCTCTAATCCCCCGGCTTTAGAGTCTGAGTTTGAGTCCAGCCTGAACAGTGTAGCTACATAGTGAGTCCAGGCCAATATGGGCTACAGTGTGAGATCATCTCCAAACAAACAA